>NW_011495072.1:6553485-6587900 GCF_000754665.1 Bison bison bison | reverse complement strand
CCAGATTGAAGGAAATCCTCTCTTTCAGTCCCCAGGCTCAGTTCTTCATGGTCCCTTTGTAACCCTGGACAGGCCAACCTGCAGATCTTTACAACTAACCAAAAAAGGCTGGTCTGGAGGTACTGACGACCACCATTACGTGACCTGAGCCTGAGCTATCTTAGCATGCGGGACCCAGAGACCGGCTGGGAGATCGCCCTGGCTCTTTTGTTCTTGCAGATAAGAAAACAAAGATGCAGAGGAAGCCAACAGAACCAGTCAGGAGCAGAACTAGGATCTGAAATCAGATCTACTAACTCCACACTCAGTGTTCCCTCCACTCCATCCTGCAGCCGCCTTCCCACCTGGACACACCAGGAGAAGGAGACACACGATGGAAAAAGAAACCTAACGTCTTTGGGTCCACACCAGGTACTTACTCCTAACTCCAGGTGGCAGTCTCTCTGCTTGCAGCATCCACGTGAATGAAATCACAACCGAGGGTTTCCCTGGTGAAATATTTTAGATAAATAAATGCCTGGTTGTTGAGCCCACTGCAACTTCTGACTCAAGAGTTCTTAACCAGAAGGTGCCAAAAGACGGTTACCAATGCTTTCATTGAATAGACCTTCATTTTAGAAGTTCTACTTTTTTCTGTTACAACATTTAACGTCACTTTTAACGTCAGTGCAAGGTACACTGCAATTACTGGCTTCTCCCCGAGTAAGCATGCCACTTAAACAACCTGATGGATAGGCCAGTCCACAGGAGAAAAAACGAAATGGCCACATGGAGTATTTCTTTCTCCCTTTACATAATAGCTCAAAGAGAAGTCACACAGAGCATAATTGTTTATCCAGAACAAATGAAGGAGGCACGCTGGCTCCCCTGCCAGCCTCTGATTTTTCCTATGAAGATAAACAGGGAGGAGATGGGGTTCATGGACAATGGAAAGGTGAATGATTCCTGGCAGGCTGATTGTGGCGGCTCTGAAATAGCAGAGAACTGGTCCCCAGCACACCAAGGAAGGTGATTAGTCCAGGGTGGCTGTGGTCCAGTGAGATCTTTTATTGTTCTGAAATGGGTCAGGTTCCAACAGATAGGTCCCATCCCTGGCAGGCGGTTTGGGTTTGTCCCTTCACAGTAAAATGCCTTGGAGAAGGTGGCTGGCCAACCTGGGCTCTGTATGTGGTGACAACGATGACATGCAGCATTGGGCAGGAGTGCTGAGAGGCGAGCGGCCACAGTCGCTGCAGGGGAAAGGTTGTTCGCTGTGGCTTAATCAATTTTTATTCATGAAAAAGAATCCCAGCAGGGAAAAATACCTTTTCAGTTAATTTGTTCCCTCAACCTGATTTTAAAAACCCCAAACAAGTAAGTATGGTGCCCTCTGTTCTCGTTAATAAAAAAGTAATGATCACAGAGCTTGAAACCCCTCTAAGAATGGTGTAATATAAATACAGTGCTTTCTAGATATGATGCCATTCATCTTCCTGGGGGTGGGAGAAGAAGGTTTTGGGTTTTTTTTCAATGTATTACACAAACGGGAGAAACAAGTTCCAGGAGCCAGGTTCTTGCTCAATGTCCAGAACACAACCAAAAAGGAGACAGGATGTAAACTCTAAGGATGATTGAGATGATAAATATTCAAGTACAACGCATCACATGAACACAAAAAAGGCTTACTTTATATTATCCTGGTGGGTTTTTAATGCATCTTTATAAAGGGACTTCAACTGTGGGGGCTAAAAGCATAGGCACGCATTTTCATAAATGTGTACTGAAGAAATCCTAAGTTGCCAAGATGAATGCCGTTCTCAGCTTCTTCATACAGAGACATGATCAGCTGAGCAGAAAATGGAAGGCTGGGGAGTTGGGGATGGGCAGTCTCGGGAACCTGGTGTGTGAGGTCAATGAAAAGTAAACCCAAAGGATATGAATCAATTTATTCTCTTTTTGTTTTCCATATACTGTTGCTTTCCCTTTGCTGTCTCATCAAAAATTCATTTTCAAGGGCTTGGTTCTACTTTATCTTTCTTTTGTAGTCTGGACCAGGAAGCCAGAGTTCTCAAAGAAACAGGACTTGGAATCAATTATTTGGCTTAATTAGGTTGTATTCATTATGGAAAACGATTCTGGGGCTGAGTCCCAGCTCCACTGTACTCCCCTGCACCCCACTTCCAACTCCAGCCACCACTGACTGCTTACTCCAGTTCATGTGGACAGACGAACCCAGTAACAGCAATGGGTTGTTGCATCTTCAAGGTTAGAAAGGGGATACAAGATGTGGGTTCACTCTTCGCCCAGTCATTTTAGGTCAGAGTTTCTTAGAAAAGCTGAGATGGGAAAAGCTCACCCCTTATTTTACCAACCAGGAAACTGAAGACCAGGTGGGGCAGTGAGGTGCCTGAGACCCCTCAGCTCCCACTCCTCACCCCTGCCTCCATGCCTTCCTGAGCATTCTAGTGTACCTATTCTGTCATTAAATGTCTCCAAAGGATTTTAAAGGGGGAGGACAGTTGCCACACCCCCTCCCTAGATTGACTAAACAATGCGGTCAGTGAGCTGCTGGCCTCCCACTGGAGGCTCATGTGTAGGCGGAGGCTGATTGTGGGTGCCTTACCCCCACTTTGCAGAGAGGGCCTTCTGGGAAAGCAGGAGGGCCCAAGAGCTGGCCTCCCTCAATAAAGCTCCAGAGCTGTGGTAAAATCCAGGCAACCAGGAGACGGAAATGTGAGGTTTCATGCTGCTGGAGCACCGAAGAATTGATGCTTTTGAATTGTGGTGCTGGAGAAGACTCTGGAGAGTCCCTTGGACACCAATGAGATCAAATCAGTCAATCCTAAAGGAAATCAACCCTGAATATTCATTGGAAGGACTGATGCTGAAGCTCTAATACTTTGGCCACCTGATGCAAAGAGCTGACTCATTGGAAAAGACCCTGATGCTGGGAAAGATTGAGGGCAGGAGCAGAAGGGGTGACAGAGGATGAGATGGTTGGATGGCATCACCGACTCAATGGACGTGAACTTAGGCAAACTCCGAGAGATGGTGAGGGACAGGTAGGCCTGCAGCCCACGGAGTCGAAAAGAGCTGGACATGACGACTGAACAACGGTGCTGCTGGAAACAGGCTTGGCCACCCTGAGCAGGAAAGGGAGCTGTAGCTTCTCTGGGTTTTATGCCCATACCTTTTCTGTGTCACAGAACATGGGGAAGGAGATATTTTGTTTTTAAGGAGATTCTGCTTTTAAGCTGAGGGGCCATGTGGTTTCTTTTTTTATTAGTAGATTTTCCAATTTTTATACAACTCTTGAGACTTCCTGGCTTGAAACCTATTGCTAATAAAATGAGTGAATGATCATCTCGCTTTCTAGGTTATGGACTCGAGTCTGAAAGACTCAAAATGAGGTTTAAAACTTTTCTCAAAGTTTTAAACTCCTGCCCATAGGCTTTGGCCACCCCAACCCATGTTCCAACCCGTTTAAGAAAAAAAAAAAAAAAGGCCAAGGGACCATTGAGGTGATAAATGGCAGGATCTTAAACTGGTGGGGTTTGGTGGGGGTGGGGCAGATTGTAGGTGTCACTGGAAGGAACATTTTCTTTGCAGTCGAGAAAGAAATAACTAGCTCAGGATTATGTAGCAAGTGGAGAAGGGCCAGGCCTGGAGCCCGTTTAGGGACTTCCAGGCAGTGCTGTGTCCATTACATCTCTGTTAGGACCTGGCTGGAAAGTGGGTCCTTGAAGCCACACTCTCTTCTCCAGCAGTGGGGAGAACCCACATTCATGAGAGCGGCATCCTCTCTCTGGCCAGCTCCATCCACACAGTGAAAACCGCTGCAGGACGGCCTGGCTAGAGCCTCAGGGAACTTACTGCTTGGACAGGGGTGGAATTTTCTGCCAGGTTCTGAGCTCACCCTCTTGGGGCTCTCTCTGAAAGGGCTGACTTGGCTCAGGGGCTCTGTGAAAGCATTCCTGGCCTGGCATGGTGAGCAGCTGCCCAGGCTTCCTCCAAGTTTTTATTTTCCATTTAGGACTCAGGGTCGCTTTCGATATACTCCACATCAAAGCCTTCTTGTCAAGCAGGTTCCCACTGTCTTCCTCCATTTCCTTCCTGCCTGTTACACTCTGGGTGAAAAGCGTGTGCCTCCCCGCACCCAGCCACCTCCACCCCCACCAAGGACCCACAAAGGCGAGGTCTCGCAGCAGCCGACTGCCATTCTCTAGCCCGCGCTGCCATGCAGCAAACATGCCAAGGGCCAAGCGCGACCTCACCCACCTCTTTGAAGGATTTCTTTACCTCCACCAAGGAGTGCCAGTGTGCGATGGGCTTCCGTGGGTACGCCAGCATCTCATTCCAGTGGTCCCTTCCCAGGCCTTCAGCGTTGATCCCCACACGACAGACTCCAATGATCTCGTTGTGACCCACTCTAAGGGAGAAACAGAGGGCCTGGCATCGGTGACCAGACATGCTCTCAGAAAGGGAGGTCCCGCAGTCTGGGCCTCAACCCTGCTGGTCTAATTCAGAGTACTGAGCTCTTTAAACAGATGCTTGGCAGGGCCTCAGGGTGCCAGCTGCAGTGAGACATTCCCCGGCCTCCTTGGATGGACTTTGGACACAGACAGATGAGCAAAAAGTTCTAACCTTGTTTGGAATCTCAGGAATGGTGGGCAGATGGCTTGACTTTGGGGAGTGGGAGTTTAAGTCTCTTCCTTTATTTGACTCAGTGAGTGCTTGAGACATCAGCACTATTTGGAAATAAATCAACCTGCTCTGAGTACCATGTCTCCACACCCAGCGGCTATGATTTGATTTGTTCACTCAGCAAGAGCATCAATCATCACTCACATTTGTTCACCAAGCACTTACTATGCCTTGAGAGCTTGTGCTAAATATCCTGGATTGAGGCTTTACTGCATGTTTTTTTTGTTTTTTGTTTTCCCTCCTTCAAGCAAAGTGACAACTGGAGAGAAGGAGGCACAGTGGCTGGAATAGTTGGAGAATCTGTTTGAGCCAGCCTTGACAGGAGAGCAGGATTTGAAAAGTGGAAGAGAAAAAACTCATACAAGGTGAGTGAAGTCAAGTTGGATGGATACCCTGGGTCCAGATCTGGAAGGTCTTGAGAGTTCCGGGGAAGAACTTGGACAACAGGAGCCATTGATGGTTCTTGAGAAGGGCAGGCCCCAGAACAAAGTGATCTTTTAGGAAGGTGTGGCTGGGTTGAGGCAGGGAGTGATGACGGCAGGGGTCAGTTCGGAGGCTGCATAGACATCCCCAAGCGGGAGTGGAAGTAGCAGTGGGAGTGGAGAGGAGAGGGAGGGGTTCTCAAGAACAGATGCCAGAAGGAGGAACGGGAAGAGTCAGGAGTCAATTCAGGGAAATTGATGGGTGGGGAAGCCCCTCATGGCAATGAGCCCACTGGGAAGTGAAGCTTGAGCTTCTTTGGAAACCCATGCTCTTCCTCAAACTCTTGTACCTCCCTGGGTGGAGCCAGATTTGAGGCCATTGAGTGCCTGAGCCACACGAAGCACAAGGTCCAAGGTCAAGGAGCCCTGTGCTGTCCTGGGAGTGAGGGGCAGGGAATCACGGCCCCCGGGCCCTTACCTACCGATCATAATCCATAACGGAGATGAGCAGGCTGACTTGGTCCATGTTCTCCGGGGGAATGTCAAAGATGATGGCCTCATTGTAGACAGGGTTGAGGGTGTTCTTCTTTATGGTGGTTTTCTTTTTCTTCAGTCTCCGCCCGTCACAGAGTAGGGACACTTTGACATATGGATCTGTGCCCATGGGGGCAGCGGGAAGGGAAGGGAGCGTGTTAAGCAGATGTCCTCGAGCACCATGTGTGGCAGAGGATCTGGGAGCCCAGACCTACTGTTGTTCTCAGATGGTATCAGTGGGATGTTAAAATAATTAAACCACCTCGTATTTATGTCGCACACCTGTCTCTGTGGACACTCTGTGCTTCATAAACACAGAGTCTTTAGCGACCTCAGGCTTTCTAGGAGAGTGTTTAATGGACTTTTGCTAATGGGGAAGCTGGCCCCAAATCAGACAGGAAACCTGCCCATGGGTATGCAGTTCACGACCCTAAATCTCAGCTCCACGGTGGCTGGCTGGCTCCAAAGGGTGCTGAAGCTGAACAAAGGCACTCTCCTCCTTTTACCTACTTGCAGGCTTTTCTCTAAGGGGTTCTTGTCAGAATTAGTAACCAGAGGATAAAGTGGGTAAAAATAGAATTGATGATGCCCAAGGAGTAGCCACAAGACAGAATAAATGAACAGCGACAGTCACGATGCTTGTGGGGTCCTCCCAACCTGACAACAGGCTTAAGGGTCTCATTGCTCCTTCAAGCTCATTTCTACCCGGCATCAGGGAGGGGAGGAGTGGCCCTGCTCTTGGCCCCCCTGGAAACTGGTTCCTGCCCACTCTTGGCAGTGGAGGAGGGGGGGCCATGGCCGGGGGACTGAGTGCCTCCGCCTTCTGGGACTCGGGGTGGCCGGCTGCCATTTCCTTTCTCAGTGTGATCTTGAAATCTCTTCAGCCCTCAAAGAGCTGTCTTTTTACTGACCTCCCATGCACCTCCCATCCTTGTCTCTTCTTTAGTTTTCTGAATGGGTATTTCATGGTCAGCTTCCTACCCTGAAATTTTCTACTCATCCAAGTGAAGCGACACCTATTGTATCTCACCGTGCAGGTGTCTCGGTCACCATCATAATTGTTATTTATGCTGCACAGCTCAAGACACAGGAGGGCAACTCACAGGTAATAACAGCTTTTGAGACACTGATGTGCTGAGACAACTTCTTGCCCAGAAGCCAGGGCTCATGCGGCTCTGTCAGGAGGCGCAGGCCCAGCAGCCTGCTCCCTGGCTCCTCATTCACAGGCATGTAACTCTAACTCCTGGGCACCCAAGTACCCACGAGGACCTTACGCTCCCTGGGGAATTGTTCAGGTGGTGGAAGAGGTACACAGCTTTGGGGAAGCTACAGAGAACCTCGACACCTGATCAGAAACTCAAGCCTTAAAGGCAGTTCCATAGGCGCCCAGGTGCGCCGCTGACTAACCAACATGACGACAGCAGCTGTGCCTTAGCCGTGGGGGTGCTTGGGTTTATGGGGGACCTGGGGAGACCATCAGGTGTTTAACCACCCTGCTGTGTCTGACAACCCATTGGCAAGGTTTCTCTCAGGAGGATGTTCAGTAAAAAGGAAGGAGGGGTTCCTAGAACTGCCGTGAGACAGCTTTCTCATGTCCTCAGGCTCTGTTCTCTATGGATATGCCCTGGACAGTGTTCAGGTACAAGCAGACAAGTGGGAAAGTTACTTCCAAGACCTGTTGTTGACATGGCAACCTCTATGCTCAAGTGTGAACGTTGTCTTGGAGAGTGTCTTCAGGCTTGAGGCTGCCACGGACTGCTCATCCCCTCTCATGCCTATGTCCACACACTCCCACAGCAGAGCAAATGCCCACGTGGCTGGACTTAGAAATGTTTGACAAAGCCACCTGCCCCTGGTGCTGCCAAGTCACTTCAGTTGTGTCCTACTCTTGCGACCCCTATGGACTGTAGCCCACCAGGCTCCTCTGTCCATGGGATTCTCCAGGCAAGAATACTGGAGCGGGTTGCCGTTTCCTTCTCCAGGGGATCTTCCCGACCCAGAGATTGAATCCTGTTCCCTGGGCCACTAGGCAAATGCCTGATAACTAACTGGGAGATTCTCAGCTTCCTTCCCCACCTCTATTCACTCCTGTGAGGCATATCTAATTTATAAAATTCCGTGGGTATTTCCCTTGAAGGCACACATAATCTCACTATCGCCTAAGAGGCTAAACAGAGACAGGGCTGTTCCCTGGGTGGTTTGCGCTGGGGCAGAAGCTTGAGCTTCTAGTGGAATGCTGGCTCCAAATGACCTTGAGGTCCTGTCCTCTCCAGTAGCCTAAGATGCAGCTAAGGGAGGGGCACAAAGGCCAGCAGTGTGTTTCAGCCTCCTTGTCACGAGGGCCATCATAATTCGGCATTTAGTATATGCCAGGCATTGTGCTGAGAGATTTATGTATATCATGTCATTTAAAATGTCAGTCCTATAAAACATTTACGATTATCCCCCTTTGACAGATAGAGAATTTGAGATTTGAGAGATTAAGAAACTTGCCTAAGATTTTAATTTATGTCTGACTCCAAAGTTTACATTTGTAACCACTAGATTCAAAGTAGTGCAGACTAGATGTGGCAGAGATGGGTGGGTGTACTAACCCACCATCCTTTTGGGGGATACTGATCCTTATGATTATTCTGTACTGTTTTTTATGGTCATGGTTCCAGTGGATAGGCTTAGGGAATTGATTCATGACTAGTTTAGATCAAGGAGAACAGAAAGATCCTTGGTTTTAGAGGTCAATGTCATATAAATCAAGAACAGGCAAATGCACCCCTGAGTTCAGTCCAACAGCAAAGCAATCTGGGTTGAAGGCAAACTCAAACTTATCCTCCAAAACAGGGGATCGAGTTTGAGAGACCCCTGGGGTGAGTGTCCCAGGTACATCACCCTTTGACAAAGTTACCCATTCATTCATCATTCAATACATACTTATTTAATGCTTATGATGTTTCACGAACTGTCCCAGACACTTGCTTACATCAGTGAACAAGATGGAAATTCCTAGCGAAAAGAGGACCCCTGAATCTTCAGAATCAAGCTGAGATGTAATACCAGATTCCAAATGAAAACAAACAAAATACCCAATTCCAAACCCAGGTAGAAAAGAGAGGCAATCGTGAGAGAGAGGTTGGAACTTGGCATGAGAAAAATCTCTCACCCCCAACCCTCTGATGTGCAACAACCCACACGATTATCTTGGTGGCTTCGCCATAAGCACTCTCTCTCTAGCACATCAATTTAATTACACCAGAGAAGACAGAGTGGGACTTGGGCAGCAAAATCCTATTTCCTTCAGCAGTTTTGAGAGGCCTTGGTGAATTTCTGTCCCTGCACACACTTATTTTGTTATTAAAATGAAATCTACAATCGGTTGCAGTTTTGGAGGAAGCCAGCTTGCTGATGTCTAAAAGCCTTGTACATGTTGGAAAAGCTTCTTCAAGCTCCCCACCATGTTCTGATGTGTGGTGGTAGCTTCTGTGGAAGGAAAAACATCAGGGCAGGCACTTTCAGGGGCAGCTTTCAGCCTGGAAGGAGTGAGTTATGCACAGAGACGTGGAGGCGGCAGTAGGGGGGAGCTCTGGGAGCAGAGGCATTCAAAGCCACCACAAATACACCTGACTTCAGCATTTCTTGACCACCGTTCCCTGAAACCTCATTTTCCAAAGCCTAATATCTCATCTTCCAACTGCACCAGGTTGGGTCTGGGCCCAGATGTGTTCATCTGGATCATCACTTCTTTGCAGCAACTGTGATTATACTAAGGAAATAAAGAACGAAAGGGAAAATCTTCCACATACTCCCAGCCAAGTTCAGAGGCACCTCTGGAGTGGATTTATGTTTGTAATCAGAATCTGGAGAAGAGCCTCTTAGGAGGGAGTTTTAGGGAAACAAACCAAGCATTTGCATCTGAGTGCAGCCCAGGCTATTCTACGTGCCTGCTCCTTGGAACGCTCCACCCTCTTCCACTTCTTGGGCTAATTTGAGTCAACTCGGGGCAGAAGGTTCCTGAGACTCTGCTGTTATATTACAACCCAAAACCCTGCACAACGAAAACTTGCATAATCGTGGGAAAGGATCAGACCTCTGACACTGTGTCCAGCCTGCAAGCTCTGAGGCTGCCTCCAAACAAGTGTCTCCTCAGTTGCTAGAACAGCACTTGTCTCTCCTGTGGTACCTAGCGGCTCTCCTGGTGCTGAGACAGAGGCCCAGAGCCCTGCAGGAAAACCTCAAATACAAATGCACTTTGCTTTTCAGTGACTCTGTTCCTCTGACTCACTACAGGGCTGCTGCAGGGCTTCATGGATCAACAAACACTTAAGACACTCAAACTTGACATAACCCTTAGAAGTCCTGAGGCCTCACACCAACCAGAAAGATATTTCCTTCTTATTTTTTCCTCCCATTTATTTGCTTCTTATCCTCTCCATCCTCCAAGAGAAAGAATGATTGTAATAGCTAATATCTCCTGACTGCTCAGTCGCAGAGTTGGACACGACTGAGCGACTGAGCAACAACTGACTGCTTATTAGGTGTCTGGCTCATTTCTAAGCATTTACATGAATTAACTTGTTTATTCTTAAAGCAACCTGTGTACTTTTTTTTTTTTTTTTTCTGTTCAGATCATGAAACCAAAACATTACACAGCAAGGAAATGGCAGAACTGGTATTCAAAGCCAGGCCATATGCCCGCAGGTCTGTGCTCCAGTCGAAGAATACCGGCAATTCCTCCCCCTTCTCTCTCAACATCTCTCCACATCCTAAAGTCGGGACTATGGGGAGGCCACATGGCAAGCACCTGGGTAGGAGAGGTACCTGAGTAGCCTGTGATGTCCATTGCCTTGAGGTTCCGGCATTTGATCACGGTGAGGGTGAGCCTGCCTGCTGTGGGCAGGTAGCAGAGGGAGAACATGATCTCGCCCAAATCCACACTTTCCTGCAAAGAAGCAGACAGGAGGGCAGGTGAGGGCCACACAGCTCCTGTGCAGCCGTGGGGCCACTCCGGAGCCCCGGAGAAGCTCTCTGAGGCAGAGTGCTGTAAGGCTGGATGGTCTGGCCTCTGTCCTGGGAGTAACTGGGTATAAAAGGCAGTGATAACGACATTGGCTCTTCAGCAGACACTGTCCTCTTCGACTTTCCTTCTCAGCTCTGATCAGACTCTGGTCCTGGTCCTCTCCCTCCTGCTTTGACCTCACCTGCCCTACCTGTGCCCTTTGGCTGCAGCCCCTCAAGCCACCAAGCCCTTGGGGGCCCAACCCTATTTTCCAGTTTACCTTTCTTGGTCACGTGAGCCCTTGACTCCCCACCCTGCTGGCCTGTGGTCCCGATAGTATCCTGTACAAAACCCACTCTGGCCAGCAGGGGTCCCCTCTCCCAGCATATCCGATTCTAGCTCTCAGCTCAGTCAATCTTCACAAGGCCCTCTGCCTTGGAAGCTTCTTTATGTGCTTCAGTTGTGTCGCTTCAGTTGTATCTGGCTCTTTGTGACCCTACGGACTATAGCCCTCCAGGCTCCTCTGTCCATGGAATGCTCCAGGCAAGAATACTGGGGTGGGTTGCCATGCCCTCCTGCAGGGGATCTTCCCTGCATGAACCCTCCTCTCTTGAGTCTCCTGCACTGGCAGGCAGGTTCTTTACTGCTAGCGCCACCTGGGAAGCTCTGGCAGCTTCCTTGCCTCTCCTGAAACACACCTAGCACTCCAACTTCCAGGCTTGCGCGTGGAAGCACAAGGAATCAGGACCTGCTCAGGACATGGCACTGACCAAGAAGATACACACTTGCCATTCCATGTTCGTGCCAGGTCTTGGATCCACTCTGTCCTTATGTGTGGTCATGCTTCAGCTATGAACCCAGCCTGGAGCATATACCCTCCTGCCTCTTCTGACCCCAGAAGCATCATGACCAGGGATCCCGGGAAGTTTCTGAGCAACAGGGAATAGGAAAACTTCAAAGACAGTAAGCATGTCTGACTGTTGAATTAAACAGCACTCTGCTGGACTGCTCCTCTTCCTGTTCCCCAGCTGACAGAGGAGAGTGCTATCACTGCAAAATCTCCCAGGCTCTGAGGCTGATGTGGGGCTCCAGGACGTAGAGATGTTTCCTCCTTTAAAGCCCCCAGATCCAGGGTGGAAGAGGAAGAGGTCAAGGTTTGGGGTGGCTCTGATTTCAGGCTGGCTGGGGAGGCCTCCTGGAGGAGGTGACTTCAGAGAAAGAGAGCAGTCAAGGATCGCACCAAGGTTTTTGTCTCTTCTTCTCTCAAAGAACCACCCTCTACTGGAGACTCCTAAAGACTCCTGACACTTGGCCCCTCCTGCAGAATAATTCCCCCACCCCTTCCAGAGTATGTGGTCCCAATGCTCTCCTCTAGGTGGCACTATACCCACCCTTTCCCTAGCCCAAGATTTGTCCTTTTTCAACCCACTCCCAAATCAAATCCCAGGAGTAACAGCTCCTGGACAAGAAGCGGGTGGGGGTATTGTGGGCAGGGGTGAGAGGTGGAAGTGTGGTGTCTGGCTGGGGCAGAGCTGGACACACTGTAGAGAGAGCTCCCCCCTCCTCTGCACTCCCCCACAGACCCTAGTACATGGAGCCCAGACCAAAACCCATGAACTGTGCCCTGTGAAGCTCTTCTGTGATGGGCATTTCCACCTTTGAGGCTCACAGTGACTGTGCAAGGCAGTGGGTATTGTCATTATTCCCTCCATCTCACAGACAAGAACTCAGTGGTTAAACTCAGGTGTAATGTCCTGACCAGGCTTGTGCAGCTGGTGTGAGGCACAGCTGGACTCTGACCCTCAGGATAGCAGCCCACCTAGGGAACATCTCAAGGTAACCCAGGCTCCTCCAGACCTTAGACTGCACTTCACTTGTTCTTTCCACTTGGATTTACTGAGATCCTGTTAAAGGCTCCATGTTTGGTGGAGAGTGTGCTGTCCCCCTCAACAGGCATGCAGCCTAGAGGGGTGTAAAAGAAGGCGCCAAGAGGATTTTCTTGGTGGTCCAGTGGCTAAGACTCTGTGCTCCCAATGCAGGGGACCTGGGTTTGATCCCTGGTTGGGAAACTAGATCCCACATGCTGCCACTAAAGATCCCAAATGGCCGAACTAAGACCTGGTGCAGAGGAAGGAAAGGAGGGAGGGAGAGGGAAAAGGAGGAGGGAGGGAGGGAGGAAAGAAGGAGCCAGGATCTCCATCTCGCTCAGGTGCATGTCCTGTCTCCCTCCGGAGCCCCCTAGTCCAGGGAGAGAGAAACAGGAAGTGGCCCACGGCAAGTGGCACAGGGGAGCGTGACTGTCCCCTCAGGCAGCAGGGGTCAGGTCAGCAGTGCACCTGGCTGAATGTTCCATCTCTAGAGGAGGCACCGAGCTACAAGGAGGCCCCCAACTCCCTTGATTTCCTTATAACCCTCCAAGGTGCAATCCTGCCCAGTGTTCAAGAAACCCATCCAGCCTCAATAACAGCAAGAAGAACCAAGGTTATTGCATGCGTACCATGTGCCAAGTCCTTTGCTAAATTGCCTCCGTGAGTCTCACCACAGCCCCTGTGGGATGGGTGATCTTAGTACCCCCACCGCATGCAGGAGGAAATGACTGGTGAAGTTAAGCGACTTGCTGAGGTCAAATGAGTGCTCTGGGGCCAGACTTTTATAGGCCAGGGCTGCTGCCCAAATGCTCTTGGTAGCGCCCCCTGTGCAGCTTCCAGAATCAAGACCCATCCTCCTAGCTTACATTCCGGACGCTTAACGATTAGTCCCGCCTACCACCTCCCCTGATTATTTTTCTGTATCCCTCCTTGCCAACCCTCTGCTCCAACTGGCCGGTGTATCTTTGGTTCTTTTGGCCAACATGCTTCCTCCTCTTGTCTTTGTTTGGATGATAATCCCATGCATCTTGGAGGACCCAGGGCCATGCCCCTCACAGGGACCCTTGCCCAGGGTGCAGCCCTTACTAAGCACATCTCCCCACATACCTGCTACACTTTCTTCCCCTGAGGTGCTCACAGGGGTGCACGAGTCCCTGCTTTGCTACAGCCAAGCCCTCCTGTAGCATCCAGGGACTAGAGGCCCCTTTGGGGCAGGGCCTTCACTTTACCTATACTGTGCTTCAGAGATGCTTGAGAGCCCAAGAGGAGCTACACAGACGGTTACACTTTAGGCAGAAGAACCCTTGAAAGGAATGGTTCTCCATATCAACGTTTCCATCAGGTTAGGGCCCTGGTAAGCAATCTAGAAGTTCCCAGGGTCCCTGTGAGCGTGTGCTTAGTCGCTCAGTCATGTGTGACTCTTACCTGTGAAAGGAGTGAGCACAAGGCTGCTGTCACCTTTTCCCACTCAGCCACCTGACAGATGCAGAGTGAAGCCTTCAAAGGCAGTCTTTTCGCAGGAGTCTAAGTTAGTTTGTTTGTGAGCTTGGGAGACTTGCCTGGGGCTGTGGCAGAGCCCTCAGGGTGAGCGGAATCCCCTGGGGCTCTGTAGGCCGCCCTCAGAGATGGCTCCCCCCAGGGACAGCACAGAGTCAGCAGGGCCCTCCTTCCTCTGTAGAGCCGCCCCTGGGGGCACACAAGGTGCTGAGTCCGCAGCAGGATTTAGAACTCCCCACCCCCCTCCTGGTTCCTGCACCCAACAGTGAGCTCCACCCTCCATCACTGGGCCCCAAGAGGCAAAAGGAGTGGGTCAAGAGTCCACTATGACTTGGGGGCAGAGAGGAAACTGGGGCCAAGTGGCCCAAAGTCTGATCTTGGACCTTCTGCTGGGGGTGATTGGACCTGATGGCAGAACAGCTACTCTTGGCTCAGTGGGTTAAGGCAAATATTCATTCCCCTGCATATGTAGACAGCAGTGTGTGATCAGTCGCTTCAGTCATGTCTGACTCTTGTGACTCCATGGACTGTAGCCTGCCAGGCTCCTCTGTCCACGGGGATTCTCCAGGCATGAATACTGGAGTGGGTTGCCATGCCCTTCTCCAGGGGATCTCCTCTACCCAGGGATCGAACATCTCTTATGTCTCTTGCATTGGCAGGGGGGTTCTTTACCACTAGAGCCACCTGGGAAGCCCTTGTAAACAGCAGAGGACCAGGTTACTTGATAAAGGAAAATAAATAGTTTACTTTTGAGTACATAGATGGGGCTAAGCAGACAGAAAGTCAGCATCTCCTGGAGGCATCTCCCTCTCTGGAAAGCCAGGCCCAGCTTGGCCCCATGGGCAGCCTTGCCGAGTCATCTCAGCACCACCTGCTTTCTCAGGAGGTTTCAGCCCCAGATCCTGCACACTTGCCAGCCTTTTATCCTCACTGAGGATGTTTGTGGCTTTGGCTTTAATATAACCAGGGGTGACCAGGGGCTACAGAACAGCCAGCACATTATTCCTTTCATCTTCACCTTCTGTCAAGAGAGGCCACCATAGGGCCCCTGACTGGCAATGAGCTTCCTGGTGCAGAAGAGGTCACTGCTGTCCAGAAAGCAGCAGACTCCAACTTAGGCCTCTGGACTGCTGACCCAAGGGGCTGATAGGGTGGGTCTGAGCCCAGCAGCAGCTGGTGAAAGTCTTGGCTATTGCTTGGAGAGGGGCAGGCCTGCATCCAGGATATTGGTGCTTGGAGAATCCTGTCCTTAATTGCATGAAGCCTGTCCACCTACATCATTGTGCATTCTAGTAGCATCTCCCCTGGCTGCTGCGCCCAGACGTCTGGGCAGTAAGATTTGTAAAGGCCCATCCACTGCACCGCATTGCCCTTGCTGGTTCCCCAGGAGTCCATCTGCAACAGCTCATTAAAGCACTTTTCTCTCCTTGATGCACTCACACAGCCCTAAGTATAGAAAAAAAAAAAAATTTCCTACCTGTGGACTGCCCAGGAAAGGGAGGGACTTTATTTAGTCCCTCCACCACTAAGTACTCAGGCTTGTCATTTCACATCTCTGGGCTTTGGTCTATAAAATGAGAGCATCACCCCAGATGCTATAGCCTTAAGGTCCCTGCCAGCCATAAAAACCAAGCATTCAAACTGGAAAAATTCATCATCAGCCATCACCAATTAAGATGGTCCAAGGATGCCTAAGGGCTTCCCTGGTGGCTCAGAGGGTAAAGAATCTGCCTGCAATCAGAAGACTGGGGTTCGATCCCTGGGTAGGGAAGATACCTGGAGAAGGGAATGGCAATCCACTCCAGTATTCTTTCCTGGAGAATTCCATGGACAGAGGAGCCTGGTGGGCTACAGTCCATGGGGTTGGTTGCAAAGAGTCGGACACGGCTGAGAGATTAGCACTTTCACACTTTCAAGGATGCTTAACTGCTACCTGTCTGTTTACCCACCTCAAGGTATCCAGGAACTTTGTTTTGAATTTCATATGCTCTCATTCCTTCAGTTCCCACTGCCCCCCACCTGTTTTGTTCTTCTCCAGGGCTGGGCTTCTTCCTCTTAAATAGGCAATGAGTGGCGTCAATGCCTCTGCGTCCGTCTGGGGAATCCAGGCTGAGCGAAGCAAGAACGATGCTTCCCCATCTCTTAGAGAACACTTCTAGTCTCTTAATCATTAAGTGGCTTGTCTGAATCGCTCAGCATCAGCAGAGAAGTATCTGCTACACTTTCAGAAAAGTCACAAGAGAATAAAAAGATCTTTGAAGCACTGGGCAGGAAGTGCTGTTACCCTGAGGCTGGGGGGCTGGAAGCGAGATGGGGTGGAAGCCAATTTGGCTTCAACAGGTAAAGAAAGAGCCAGTGAGCAATCCCTCTATGTAGATCTGGGGCTTGGAACTGGGGGTAGAGATGAGTCACATGTGGAGGCTGGATGCCGGGACTGGTATCCACCCCCACAGCCCCCCAGACCTCTTCAGAGCCCACGCCACAACCATAGCTTCTATTTGATTGTGGGGATTTTATGATGAATGCAGTGTTCTCATTAGATGGGGGGCTCTGTGGGAGCAGGGATATGGACTGGTTTTACTCATCAATCCCCCATATCTAGCCCAGGGCCCAATTCACAGTAAGAGCTCAGGAAATACTGGCTGATGAAGGAATGGTTGAGCCTGTGGACTTGAGGTCAGGCAACTCTGGGTCCAGGGTCCAGCTCCGTTTATGAGGAGTGTAACTTACTTTAATCCTTTTCTAGTCTTGGTTTTCTAATCTGTGAAATGGGGCTAATAACAGTACCTACTTCCTAAGGTTGATAAATAAAGATTAAATGAGGTAATTTGTGCCAAGTGCTTAGCATAGTGCCTGGCACACAGTAAGCACTCAGAAAGCATTAGCCGCTATTATAATTTGTTAAGACTATCACAACTACCATTATCGAGAGCTCCCGGGCTTGGGATAAGGCCGGAGAGAGAAAGGCACACAGGTAAGCAGCAGCGTCTGGCTCGATTAGTGCTGTAAGAGAGCTGTGGACAAGATGTGGGCCCTAGAGGAGGAAAGAAGCTCTGCCAGGAATTTTAGGGTAGGCTTCCCAGAGAGGGTGCTACTCGGTAGGATCTAGCAAGGTGAGTGAAAAGAGCTTACAGGAGAAGAAACAAGCAAGCAGTGCCCAGGCAGGTGTCATTGGGTGCATAAAGACACAGAGCAGAGGCCTGGAGGTCCAGCGAGGCTCGAGGGCAGTGTGGACCACAGGGCAGGCTGAGAGCAGCCCAGACCAGGCTGGCGTGTCTGCCTCAGGGCCCACACCAGCGGGTGACCGAGACCTCTCTACACCTGCTCTTCCATCCCTATATCCCTTTCAGTCCACAGCATCACCTTCCGCCTAGACACCCACACCAGAGACCATCTTCACCTGTGTCATTCATTCACTACTGCCTACAAAATGTTTCCAAATACAGGGAGACAGTAGTAATGAGACAGAGTCCCAGCCCTCCAGGAGCTTCTGTTCTGGGGGAGGGAGACAAAACTCAAGTAAGCAAGAGAGTATTGTAGGGTGCTGAGGGAACGTGGGCAGGGGCAGAGAGTAAAGAGTGGGGGGCAGGGTGGAGGCTGTTTAGACAGAGCGGTCGGGAGGCCAGTCAGACCTGAGAGAGGCGGGAGGTGGACTGCCACGAGGGGATAGCAAGTGATGCCAGGGGAGCGGCATGCGGGGAGGGGAGCAGTGGGGAAGGGAGGCAGGGCCAGGTCTCTGAGGCCCTGAGGGGTGTTTGGATTTTCTCCTCTGTGGAAAGCAGGACTTCAGCAGAATTGCAGGGAAAATGGGTGGCTGAGGAAGAGTGGATCCCCGGGTTGTGAGGATCCCTTGGAGGAAGAACTGGAAACCCACTCTAGTCCTCTGGCTGGGAAATCTCATGGACAGTGGAGCCTGGCGGGCTACAGTCCATACAGTCACAAAGAGTCGGACATGACTAAAGTGACTTAGCACACATGCACGGGGAAGAGAAGTCGATAGGATCCCAGCTTCCTAGCCCTCCTGTGGTCTCCATACTCAGTTTCCCAGCCAGGCTTTTCTGCCCTGTAAGAGTCCGCAGACTCTGAGGCCTGCTCCTCCCCTCCCCTCCACACTACCTTAGCTCTAACCCATACCAGGACTTCCCAGTTTTCTGACTCCCTACTCCAATCCCCTGGTGGCTCACATGGTAAAGACTCCGCCTGCAATGAGGGAGACCTGGGTTCGATCCCTGGGTTGGGAAGTTCCCCTGGAGGAGGAAATAGCAACCCACTCCAGTATTCTTGCCTGGAGAAGCCCCATGGACAGAGGAGCCTGGCAGGCTACAGTCCACAGGGTTGCAAAATGTCAGACACGACTGAGTGACTAAGCATAAGCATAGCCCCCAACCCCTCGGATCTATCCTCCTCGCTGTAATCAGAGGGTTCTCCTGCTCCAAATCGTTCAGTGGCCCCCCATTCCAAACTAGTTTTGTAGCTGGAAAACTCTTCTTCAAATGAAATATACACAATGGATGAAAAGTGGCTTAGAAATGAGGCAACCCTCAATATTCGTTGGAAGGACCAATGTGAAGCTCCAATATTTTGACCACCCGATATGGAGCCGACTCATTGGAAAAGACCCTGATGCTAGGAAAGATTGAGGGCAGGAGGAGAAGGGGACAATACAGAATGAGACCAATTCAGTTCAGTTGCTCAGTTGTGTTCGACTCTTTGTGACCCCATGGACTGCAGCATGCCAGGCTTCCCTGTCTATCACCAACTCCCGGAGCTTACTCAAACTCATGTCCATCGAGTTGGTGATGCCATCCAACCATCTCATCCTCTGTTATCTCCTTCTCCTGCCTTCAATCTTTCCCAGCATCAGGGTCTTTTCCAGTGAGTCAATTCTTTGCATCAGGTGGCCAAAGTATTAGAGCTTCAGCTTCAGCATCAGTCCTTCCAATCAACATTCAGGACTGATTTCCTTTAGGATTGACTGGCTCGATCTCCTTGCAGTCCAAGGGATTCTCAAGAGTCTTCTCCAACACCACAGTTCAAAAGCATCAATTTTTCAGCACTCAGCTTTCTTTATAGCAACTCTATCCATACAAGACTACTGGAAAAACCATAGCTTTGACTAGACAGACTTTTGTGGCAAAGTAATGTCTCTGCTTTTTAATATACTGTCTAGGTTGGTCATAGTTTTTCTTCCATGGAGCAAGTGTCTTTTAATTTCATTGCAGTGATTTTGAAGCCAAAAAAATAAAGTCTGTCACTGTTTCCATTGTTTTCCCATCTATTTGCCATGAAGTGATGGCAAATTGGATGCCATGATCTTAGTTTTCTGAATGTTGAGTTTTAAGCCAACTTTTTCACTCTCCTCTTTTACTTTCATCAAGAGGCTCTTTAGTTCCTCTTCACTTTCTGCCATAAGGATGGTGTCATAAGGGTGAAGTTATTGATATTTCTCCTGGCAACCTTGATTCCAACTTGTGCTTCATCCAGCCCGGCATTTAGCATGATGTACGCTGCATGTAAGTTTAAGCAGGGTGATGATATACAGCCTTGACAAACTCCTTTCTCAATTTGGAACCAGTCTGTTGTTCCATGTCCAGTTCTAACTGTTGCTTCTTGACCTGCATACAGACTTCTCAGGAGGCAGGTCAGGTGGTCTGGTGTTCCCATCTCTTTAAGAATTTTCCACAGTTTGTTTTGATCTACAGTTTGTTGTGATCTCTCTGTGTCGAGGATGAGATGGTTGGATGAAATCACTGACTCGATGGACATGAGTTTGAGCAAACTCTGGGAGATAGTGGAGGACAGGTAAGCCTGGCATGCTGCAGTTCATGGGGTCGCAGAGTGGGGCAAGACTTAACATCTGAACAACAACACCCAGAGTTAACTGTCACCAGGAGTCAGACACGACTACACCACCACCACCACCCAGAATTCCTACCTTCAACCCCTCAGCCTACTTCCTTGGAGCGTCTAGGAGTCAGGGTGAAAATCACTCACCCTCAGCATCCAGGGCACTCAGGCTTCTTCGTGATTTGGCCCTTGCCTTTCTTGCCAATCATTCCAGTCCAGGTGCCCTATTATGGGCCATTCTGTCCTAAGTGCTCATACATGCCGAGTCATATAAATTTCACAGAAGCCTCATGAGATAGATGCTATGATTATCTGCATTTTCTTCACGGGGACCCTGACGTACCTCAAGGCTGTTCCTCCACCCCAGCACATAGCTACTCCATGGCAGAGCTGGGATGTGACCCCAGGCAGCCAGGTTCGAGAGCCCACCGTTTTGGCTACTGCAACATCCTGTCTCTCTACAGCTCCCCCTCCCAAACCCCAGGTTCTTCTGTACCTTCACACCTTGGCCCTGCTCATTCCACTGCCTGAAATAACCTCTCCTTCTTCCTGACTGTCCTAGACAACAGTCGTCTTGCCAGTCCAGCTGTCCTGATCTCTCCTCTTGGGTCCCTTCTCCTCACTCCTCTGGTCAGGCTTGGGGTGTCTCTCATGGCCTGGGGACAGGAGTTACAAAGGCCTTGAAGCAAGGCAAGGCACATCTGAGACTCAATCAGCAGGATCTGGGACCCACTAGATGAGTGGGCTGCAGTGGAGGAGGGCAGAAACCAACATTTCATCCACCCCATACATCCCCCAAGGCTGGATCAACTCTCTGCTGGCGGAGAGGAGCCGAGAGGGTGGGTGCTTCTCCTGGGGTGCCACAAGGGGGGATCCTGCTGTGAACACCAGGCTGGCTGACGTGGGCTGTTCCCTGCTCCTCTGGGGGCCTGGGCTTGCAGGGCTGAGGAGAACGCCGCAGGCTGGGGGTGGCCCGGGTGGAAGGGCGGGCTGTGTCTGTTGTGTTTCTCGGGCTCCCTGCTGGGAGCCGGGGCCGCTTCTGTTTGTTCTGACTTCCATGCCTGCTTTTTCTCTCAAGTGCTCTCTGCCCCAAGGGCTTTGCAGCATTATGAATAAATGATCTAGCAAAATGGAGGCGCCTTAAACGAACTCCATACGCTCTGGCTGCAGCCCATGCTGTGGACACAGAGAGCCTGGGACCCGCTGATGGAGAAGAGAGAGACCCTCAGGCTCAGAGGGCGGGCAGGGGAGAGAGGAAGTGGGTGAGATCCTCGAGGTGGGCTCGGTCCCAGGGACACCTCCAGACACGACAGCACATCAGTGGGTGGCAAGTGCTTCTCTATCTGAGCATCTTCAGGGAAACAGCTGGTTTTATTTAGGAAACTTTTCCACAGCCTCTCCTTCAGGAACCTGCCCTTGAAAAGAGGTTTAGCGTTTGGCATGCACATTACTTTTGGGCAAATATCCATGAGTCAGAATCACACCGGGAGGTACAGATCTCTTCCTAATGACTTTTTAAAAGGTGGGCGGAGAGGGAGAGGGGCTATGAGGGGGCAGAAGGAGTTTGAGGAGAGCAGAGTTTGGGGAAGTTCCAGAAGAGATGGAGGCCATGCCTGGTCAAGCTGGCGAGTCTGCACCACTCGGGCCTGTCTGGAGAGGCCAGGGCCAAGGACCTCACCTCCGCTCTGGTCCATCCACAGGCATCTTCACTAATGACAGAGAGGAGTAAATGGCACATAAATGAACTTAATGATGAGCATCTGTCTTCATTTCTTGCCTCAAATGGTCCTGTTGCGTGGCTGTCAAACAGCTGTCAGTTTCCCCCAGAGGGGACGGGTGGCTCAGCGGTGAGTTAGCTGCTCTTTGCCTGGGCAGGGCTGCACCAGCAGGGCTCTCAGAGGAGGGAAGACAGATGCCTTGGTCCCGGCGGGATGGTCTCCTGGAGCAACGGAGAAATGCTTCTGCAAACAGGTGTCCTGGGGATGCCAACGGCCAGGGGTTCCAGACAAGGGCTCCAGCTTGAACCATGAATGATGGGGCTCTAGCTTCTCCGTCTCTTTGGTGACCTGAAGGTTTAGGTTTTTACCTGTCTCCTGTTCCAGACACTTTGACCTCTGGGCCTTGCCGCAATGAGGCTGCTCTCTGAAGACCCTCTTTGCAGCCTTGCGTGGAGTTGCCCAGGCTGTTCTGGAAGCATTCTCTTCTTTCAGTTATTCTCCCACCTCAGCTATTCCTTCCAATTTCTGCTGGACCATCCTCCCGTCCCTGCCTCTAAGCAGTGCATTCTAAACAGTCATTTTCTCCTCACTCACCCATAATGTCAACACCCACCGCCATGCTCATGACCCCCGAATTTATGGTGCTTTCACAGTCTGCCTCTAGACTCCACACTCATATGTTTCAACACGACATCCCAACCTGGACATCTCACAGAAACTTGAGAAACTCAAACTTGGGATTCTCGGGGAGAACTCCGAGCTTCTGCTTACATGTTCCTCTTGTTTTCTTCAACTCGGGAAACGGCCCCTCCATCCACCCAGTTTCTCCTAGTTGATGCCTGCCTTCCTCTCTCCTCTGCATTCAGTTCATCACGAAACCCTGTCAGTTCTCATCACTGAGTCCTGTTAACTCTATCTTCAAATCTGATCTCGAGTCTACCCACCTGTCTCTACCTCCAGTGCCACAGAGAGGACAACATCACCTTTCACCCGCCCATGCCACACCTCCCAACGGATCCCTTGCTTCCCTTTGTTTTCCTGCTCCACCTTCCACACAGCAGGCAGAAAGGGCTTCCAAAACTGTAAGATGGACCATGTCACTCCTCTATTTAAAACCCTTCAGTGACTTCCTCCTGTGGTAGAATGAAAGCCAAAGCCCTTACCAAGACCTGCGGGGCCCTACTCGATCAGGGCCCATCCCTCCCTCCACTTGCCCAGGCCTCACCACCTTGCGTTAGCCTCTCAGGTGCTGTCAGCCCTTCAAATGTGCCCCACCCTCACCCTGCACATTGTGTCCCCTCTGCTTGATCATCCTTACCCCAACTCTTCACACATAGCAGGTGTCCTCTCATTGTTCGGGCACTTCCTCCAAAGCCACATCTCCTGCTCTAGTCTGCGTGTTCCCAAAGGACAGGGCTGAGCAAACCAAGGGCCCAGGGTACAAAGGCAAAGTTGGTGGAGGCCCTCACTCAGCTTCACTCATAAGTGCCTCCAGCATGAATGCCTCCTTGAATCCTGCCCCCTTGGTGCCTTGCTTAACCTGTTCTCGCTCCCATCCAGTAGTTTACTCACTGTTGTATTCCCAGGACTGAGCACAGTGCCTGGGCTATAACACAGGCTCACCAACATTCGGGGGCTTCCCAGGTGGCGCTAGTGGGAAAGGACCCACCTGCCAATGCAGGTAGATGTAAGAGACGTGGGTTTGATACCTGGGTTGGGAAGATCCCCTGGAGGAGGGCCTGGCAACCCATTCCAGTATTCTTGCCTGGAGTACCCCACAGACAGAAGAGCCTGGTGGGCTACGGTCCATAGGGTCACAAAGAGTCAGCCACGACTGAAGCGACTTAGCATGCATGCATGCACCAATATTTGTTGAATTAATGAGCAGCTTGGCTTTGTGGGGTACACCTAGTTAGAAGGTGATGAAAAGGACGGGTGTGGGTCCCTGCTTAACCTCAGCCTCAGGTCTGTCCAGCCTTGTCTCTGTGGCTAACAAGACGTGGCTAATAGCTCAGGGTGGTGCCTCACAAGGTACTGCCCAGGAAGTGGTCTGGAGCGCTCCTGTTCTGGATTCCCTTGGGAGGTGGGAACTTGACTCCTGAGTTGTAGCCCAGGTCTGTGGAATCAGGATCTCTGAGGCTGGGGCCTGCATGAGTGAAGGATTGACAGGCTTCCCCAGAGACTCTTATGTATCCTTGGTTTGCAACATAACACAAACAAGAGATTCCGAGGCTGCCCTGGACAAGACCCTTAGTAGAGGCTCTGTGACCACGAGCAAAGTGATTCAGTATCAGTGCTGCCGAGCAAAAGTTAGCATCACAGAAGGGCCTCTTCTCCTTTCATAGGTGCAAACAAGGTTGCAATGGATCAAAGCCATGTCAATTCCCCTAGATGGCTTGCTCACTCTTGCCTTCCACCTTTTCCCTTTGTACCTCAGGCACACTGCTTAGCTGAATTTTAGTAAGAAGGTGCCTCACCCAAATTTAGATGGTTTAAGAAAACTGGATAGTGCTTGAAAAATGCATGACACCATTTTGTAAATATTCCTTATTGTGGTAGTTCTCCAAATGTGGTTCCCTGACTATCACCAGCAGCAGCACTTAGAGCTTGCCAGAAATGCGAATTATTGGGCCCACCCTCAACAGGTGCGGGGCCCAGCACTCTGCGTTTTAACAAGTGCTCTAGGGAAGTCTCTTCCTGAAGAATCTCATGGATAGAAGAGCCTGGCAGGCTACAGTCCGTAGGGTCGTAAAGAGTCAGACACAACTGAAGTGACTTAGCACGCACTCAGGGAAGGTCTCAGGGGCTGAGAACTTTTGCCACGTGGAGTTAGAAGAAGCAACTGAGCACACATACTCTGATCAGGATTCCGACGTTTCTTCCACGTCATCTACTTATTTTGGTGATCAAAGCCAAAGTCAAGAGAGAAGGGGACTGAGAGACACGCAGCCAAAACTTGTGTGTAGAGACCATGCAACACACTGGACTTCATTCATTATGTTCATATGGCATTCCTGGGAGGACCCATGATTATTGCCATACTGAGGATCACAGAGGTTAAGTAATTGCCTAGGGTCTCAGAGTGATCCACCAAGTCTGGATGTGGACTCCCAACTGCTGACTCTGAGGCCTTGCTCTTCTCCTCCGTGCCACCCAGCCTCCTCCGGAATTGTGCTCCGTGCCACAAATCCACAGTAACCTTTGGCCCCTGGTTAATGAGGCTCAGGGGAGCTAAGGACCCGTGTGGGTTTTGAAAGCGACATTTCTTGGTGTTCCAAAAGCAAGAAGCACTAAAGAGGAAGCCCCTGAGATTTAAAGTTGTGGCTTCCCTCTGCCTGCCCCTGTCTGCTTCCTCTTGAAGGGGAACAAGTACGATATGTAGGGCTCCATCTCCTGTTCACTTCAACCAGCCAATGCCCACATCTTGGCCTCAGTCAGCCATTCCTCATGAAATACACCTGTGTGTGATCATCTCACCCAGTGCTAAGTTGCTCCAGTGGACACTGTCTTGTGCAAGAAGATGGGTGAGGAGGAAGCTGGGCCAGCATGGAAGAACCCTGGGCTGACTCTTCATGATCTTCCCCACTGAGCTTCCCTGGGGTGCAGACACCATGTCTGGGAGGAGAAAACCCTTCATGAAGATGTTTCAGGCATATAAAGTTTCCCTCCATCTCCTGCAGAGAGTTATTTTCTTCATTTTTGTCTTCTTGCTTCTTTAGGTCTTGAGGTGGGGCAAGGGGACAGTCTGCAGTCCTTGTGGACCTCCTAGGAGAGCTGCAAGTGGATTCACTCCTTTGGTGTGTGGTCTTTGTGGATCGGAGCAAGACAGCCCCAATCACATGTCACTAGGCAGCAAGAGACCATGAGTGGTTGGTCAACTCATCCAGTCCTAGCTCCCAAGCAGGACCACATTAAATTCAAGAACTGTGGTCTCTTAAAAAAAAAAAAAAAAATCTCACTACCACCTTTTCCAGTGTTGCATCCTCCTGGAACTCAAAACTCTCCCTGATGTCCAACCCAGTGCCTCCCAGGTCACTTACACCCTCCCCTCCCAGTCCACGCTTGCTATTTCATCGTAACACAGCCATTATGCCTTCAGAGTCTTGAAGACAGTGTCGGTTTTGACGGCCATCCCTCTCTAATACTGAGAAATCCAGGGTCCTTGGCCTTCTAGAGTGTCCAGGTATTTCAGCGGCCTTCTTCTAGACCCACAATAGTCATCAACAAAGAACTCTTGATTGAGTTGAGATCTTGGCTCTTCATCCAACTAGAGGGCAGGGAAATTCTGGTACCAGGGAATGAGTACCAACAACCCCGTGGAGGATGCATGGGGTTTGGGGCAGGGTTCAAATCCCTGCTCTACTGCATTCCAGCCGCATAACTGTGGATGTCATTGAACTTGCTTAACCCTTTCTGACAATGAGCATCAGAGGTGGTTCCCTATGCGGCAGTTGCTCTAAGCTCCTGATCTGGAGGCACATAAGGAAACCACAAGGAAGACTTTGCCAGCTGCTAGTAGAAAAAAATCAAGATTTACGTGCAGTAAGCTCACAAGGGTTGTAAATCTCTCATTCTCCTGCCATACTGGGGCAGGCAATGGCCCCGCACCTGGTGGGCTTAGGGGCCAGGTGCGCTCCGTGGATGTCTGAGTCAACAAGAAGAGGAGGGGCAGTTGCCTTGGGTGCATCCCTGGGTGGAGGGTGGGAACAGGGACATCTTCTAGTCTGGATTTCAAAGGCCACAGCTCCTGGCTTCAAGGCCCATGAGAAGCTGTGCTGGCTGGCAGGCTGCCTCTTTTTTCCTCCTATCCCAGGGTTTCCCCACCCAGCAGCATCTTTAATAAGTGGGGCACTTATTAAAGGGCATCTGTGGGTGACTTCTTAGACTCTAGGCTCCAGCTCAGGTGTCCCCAGCAACAGGATAAACTTAGGGGTGATGCGAAGCACTGACTCATTGGAAAAGACCCCAATACTGCAAAAGACAGGGCAGGAGGAGAAGAGGGCAACAGAGGATAAGATGCTCAAACTCCTGACTCAATAGACAGGAGTTTGAGCAAGCTTCAGGAGATAGTGAAGGACAGGGAAGCCTGGCATGGCACAGTCCATGTGGTCACAAAGAGTTGGATACAACTGAGCAACTGAACAACAAACATTGAACTTGGAGCCAAGAGGCTTAGGTTCAAATGCCAGCTTTGATAGCCTACACGTTGTTACTGGGCCTCCCTGAGCTGCAGTTTTCTCAGCTGTAAAATGAAAGCATCATACCAGATGACCTCACCTTCTCGTCTATAAAATGGGCTTAACCATGCAGATGAACAGATGTGTGCACTTAAACCCCCTGGATGGTGTCTAGTGCAGAGCAGACTCTTTACACGTGGCTGCTCGCTCAGTTGCTTCAGTCGTATCAGACTCTGCATGACCCTATGGACTGTAGCCTGCCAGGCTCCTCTGTCCATGGGATTCTCCAGGCAAGAATGCATCCTGGAGTGGGCTGCCACGCCCTTCTCCAGGAGATCTTCCTGACCCAGGGATTGAACCCAGGGTCTCCTGCATTGCAGGCAGATTCTTTACCATCCGAGCCACCAGGGAAGCCCCAGGCTCTTCATATACCTCCTCCAACTCTCAGCCCCCTTCCTGCTCTGTCCTGCTGTAGACTTGCGTCTGGCTGGGGTTTGCCTCAGTGGTCTCCAAGCTGCATTCTGACAATCCACCTCTGGAAGGAGAAGCTACTGGTGGGAAAGGAGGGCAAGGGAGGAGGGAGCCTGGCTCCAGGACCCCTAAAGATACCCAAGGAAGCACAGAGCCCTGTGCTGGGAGGTGATGGTGAGGCCCTGGGCCTCCCCTCCCCCGCTGCTCACCCAGGAACATAATGATGAAACACCAAATTAGCTCCATTATTGTAACTCCTCCAAAAATTATAGGCCACATGCTCTGCCAGAGAAGCTAATGTCTCCCACTGGTGAGCAGGTGACACTAATGGTTATTTCCTCTTTTCCAGGCACTGAGTACCCAGTGGCAGAAACAAAGAGCAAGGCTCAGGCGGGGAGGCAGCCCCGGGGGTGGGGAGGAGGGGATCATGGAGCCGGGGCTCTTGCCTACCCCCATTCTGGAGCTACCACTGGCGGGGCCTGAACTCCACAGGGGAAGTTCTTTCAAATCCTTCCTTCCCTCTCCCAGAGGGACTGCCTCTCGGCACTGAATGAGCCTAAACAGCCCCCAGACTCAGGAAGAGGCCAGCCTGGCATCAAGGCAAGGCCATACTCCGCCAAGCCTCAGGGCATCCCCAGGCCGGGCATCTCCAGGGTTCCTGCTTCTCCTGATGTGGCTGCTGCTGCTGACAAGGGGGCCTGCTGCTCCCTGGACACACTCCCCCTCCGCCACCCCAACTCTCAGGCTCCTTATCCAAGTCACCGCCCAGCTTTCCCTGCTTCCCACAGAGCAGAGCCATCCTCTCACCTCCTCCTCCCACCCCACCCTCATTGGCCTCCCCCTCCTACCAGACAGCTCCATCTCCTGTCTGTGTCAGAGAGGCCACTCTTCCTCGAGGTGGTAGGACATGCCCAGGCGAGCCCAGGCCCCTGCCCTCCAGGCCAGGCCATGGGAAATCACTGATTCTGGGACCTCCGTTCACTGCCATCCACGTGCCCCATGGCTCTGCAGAGCACCCATGACTTGGTTCTAGCCCACCCCTTTCTTAGAGATTAGGGTGGGAACTGGGTCTCTTATGGAATTCCTAGCCAAGCACCTCCTGCAACTACTGCAATTATCAGTTTGAGAGTAAAGATCTCTCTGTGATTTAATCAATATAAGAGCTCAAGGGGCCTTGGATGTTATAAAGATCCCTTCTCACTTTACAGGTCAAAAAATGGAGGCTTTGAAAGGCTGGGTGGCCAGCTGGTGCCAGGTGGAGTTCTTCAATGCCCCTGTCTCTCACTTTCCAATTTCATTGCACATGGATAAATAAGCACCTGCAGGATGAAGGCCATGGTTAAGAGCTACGGCATGTACACTTATTGCATACTCAGTCATGTTTGACTCCGCAGCACTATGGACTGTAGCCCGCCAAGCTCCTCTATCCGTGGAATTTTTCAATCAAGAATACTGGAGTGGGTTGCCATTTCCTACTCCAGGGGATCTTCCAGACCCAGGAATCAAACCCGGGTCTCCTGCATTAGCAGGTGGATTCTTTACCACTGAGCCACCTGGGAAGCCCTAAGGACTACAGGGATGTACAAATAAACAAGACTGAATGGTGGCGGTGGAAAGTTGAGAACCCTGGATTTCAGAGACTGCAGACCTCTACCACAGTAAGGATGATGACAAAGAGCCTTCAAGATACCACTCAGAGCTCACATTCATCAAGCACTAGCTGCGTGCTGGGTATTTGGCTAAGAACTCTGGGCATATAGATCAGAGGTTAGTCTTACCCACATTTTACTGATGACGAAGCAAGCAGAGAGATACTCACAAAGATATTAACCAGCTCACTTTGCTAAAGAGAAATGTGGTTCAAACCCACACAGCCAGACCCCAGGGCCCCCCTTCTCATCCACTGTGCCAAACCCTGCGGGTTTGCCGAAAGATTGTCCTCAGGAATCATACAGTTCCACTCATTACCCAGTGTTCTGGTTTCCTCTAATGCTTCTGGAACCCTGGTTAAGCAGTGCGTGACAGTACGTTACATCTGTTTTCTTAATTACTTGTTTTTATAAATCTTTTAAAAAGAATCTCATTTAGTGCCCCACAAATTCATGAACTAGGTCTTATGGTTACCCCCACTTTACAGATGAAGAAACTGAAGCCCAGAGGTATTCATAACATTTTTGAATTTGGAGACCATGCTCTGAACTGTCCCTGTGATGTTGTTCATTATTCTCTTCTGTTCTAGGAGCAGGGGTAGCTCTGTTTTCCTCAAGCATCTGGTTTATATTTATTTCACGGACACAGAACTCTGTGACCAGGCTTCCTTTCTCATGTAGCTGCTAGAATGCTTCAGGCCTGGTGTGAGTTGGCTCCGGGCAGCGTTGGGATGGTGGGGCATGGGTGCTGGGTAGTGGCCTCCTAGGACTCCATTTGACTTTCTCTTTTTTTTTGCCACATTTGAATGATATCTTAAGTTTAATTTGAATCATGTCATATGTCTTGTGAGCTAGCTAAATCCTTTTAGAGCAATACAAAAGGACAGACACAAATAAAGGAAAGTTTATAGTACTCATTGTGCGACCTTTAGACAATTAGTCTGTCTCAGCTTGATTTTCTTTATCGGCAGAATTAGGATAATGTCCCTACAAAAACTTGCTGAGGACTGAATGAGACAATGTGTGCAAAAAGGTTCTGTAAATTCAATCGTGCTATGTCAGGGCCAGGAGGACTTATTGGTAATATTGTTCTTAATATGGTAACAAGATGGGATCCCGGCCCCCGGGGCACCTGAGCCGGAGGCTGGTGAGGGGCCCTGGCTGGCTGGGACCCAGTCCTGCGTGTTGAAAAGACACTCAGAGCTGTGGATGGGTTTCTCAGAGGAGCCCCAGGCTGCCATGGTGGGGTTAGAGCTGTGCTAGGCCACCCTGCCCTTACCTGGAGGCTGTCCCCGGGTCTCTGGTCACTAGGAAGCCAGCTGACCGAATGATATCGCCAGGGCCACCCCCAGTCCCCAGAAGGTCAAGTGTTCACTGTGAGGTTGTCAGTCTCCCTCTGAGGGTCTTGCAGGATGTTCCAGTCTCACCAGCTAGGAGGAGGAAACCACTCCGCACCAGGGAGCTCCCGGACTCACTGATAAAGATGAGCAGTAGCCATGGTCCACAGTGAGAAGGCAGGTCTGGAGGTGTGGAAGGGCACCAGATTCCTGAGTCTGTCCTCACCCTCTACTCCTCGTCCCTGCTCACATAACAGTCTCCTCCTTCTGTTCTCCACACCACATCCTTCCCTTCAGGCCAGGATTCTTCCAGAATCTTCATCTGGGAAACTTCCAGGCCTAAACCAGACAATGCATCAACCCTCTCTCAGCCTCCACAGCGTTCCTGCCCCTCATCACATTCGTGTGATTTTTCTAAGTAATAGGAAGATTTTGGATTTCATCAAAATGTTAATGGTGGTTATCTCAGGATAATGGGCTTATGGTGAATTGGATTTTTCTTTTTGTGGCTTTCTGTATTTTCCAGAATATCTGAAACAAGAATATAATGCTTTGCCTTGAGGCAAGGAAGGGTAAAATATATTACAGTCGTGCAGCTTTTAAAGCAAACGATCTCAGTTTTGGTTCTCTGTTCTATCACTTTCAAACTGACTCCAGGGAATCTCCTCAGTGTGCTTCATCTGTAAAACCGAAATGCTGATTTCTTACTGCATTGAGAGGATTAAATGAGATCTATACCTGGAACATGCTTTATAAACATGTTAGGTATTGCTGTTAGACATGGGAACAATAAACTGTGGCAAGAACCTCTGGTGGCCCTTTCTCATGGATAGTTGACTTCAACCTTGGGAAATACAAGCCTATATTTCCCACGTTTTACTAATGAGGAATCAGAGAGGTGATGTGATTTGTTTAAGGCCACACAGCCTTCTGGTTTCCTGACTCCAAGTCCTGCTGACCTGCAGGTTCTTACAGGCTGGCACCGTGTTTGCCAGATGCCTTGCAGAAGCCTCTTGGAGCCTGACTGACAGAACAGAGCTGACCAAGCGGCCTTGAACAGTCCTGCACCTTCATCCATGCCTCGGCTTCCCCAGAAGTGAAGAGATAATCCTTATCCCCGCTTCTCAACAAGTGGGGGACAGCCTAAAGTGGAAGCAGTTGTAGGTTTATTACAGTTATCCATATGGGCATGTCACAAGTTGAATGATCTTTAGGACACAAGGTCTTCCTGAAATTTTTCTTTTCCAAATGCAGTTTCTCAGGGCAACCAAAAGATGTCCCTCTCTGGGGGCCTGGAGTCCTCAGAGGGGAGGTGACAAAAGAGCCAGTCAAGCAAGGTTGAATGGGTAGGAGCCCCCTGTTGGGTCCCTAGGGTCTGAGGGACCCAGTGTGCCTGTGTGCGACTGTGTGTGTGTGTGCGACTGTGTGTGTGCGTGCGCGGGGCTGCCCGAGGTCTGGCCCAGGCAAGATCAGGCCAGCTCCAGCTGGCCAGACCCAAGGTGGTCAGGGGACTGTGTTGAGAGGCTCGCTTCTTCTCTCATGCAAGAGAAAACAAGTTGCTCGGCCAGAGTTTCTCTGGTAAACACTGCCCAAATTGGATTGGGGGAATATTTTTCCTTAGGAAACTCTCACTCTAGAAAGAGAGCTGGGTGTCTGCCCAGCCTTGGATAGGATTTACTAATACAAAAATTAAAAAAAAAAAAAAAAGCCCTGTCAGCAGGAATTGGAATTACAAAGGCAGTCGCTGTCTGTCTTTTTCTCTGGCCTCTTTTTCTTCCTACGCCTACCAAAATGGCCCGGAAGCAAGAAGAAAGTTTGTTTCCCTGTTTTTCCTCTTAAAAGTCACCTCAGAGGGCTAACCCCCACTTTCAAAATGCCTGTGCAGGGTCTGCCTCCTAGGACAGCACGCGGGCTGCAGAATTCTTGCTAATTACACTGCTCTTCCCCACTGCCCTCCAGGTGCTCAAAACTTAGCCATTCTGCGTGTTTTCCTCCTGCTTTTTCACTTGCTGGCTAACTCTCAGTCTGATGTGTCAGTCTTGGGGAGCCAAGGCTTGGGGGGAGGACCCTGGACTGTCACTCTAGCAGGACCCTTGAGGAGTGACTCAGCTGGAGACGGTTTCTGACAGTGTGGGGGAGGCATTTTCAAGCAGGTGCCTCCAGTCACACAGCCAGCCTGTCCCCAACTTCTCGTGTTTTCATGACACACCACCAGAGCTGTTTTTCTGTCTCTGAAATTTGGACTGATCTGACCACATGATCCAATGTGTCACTCCAGGGATGTGAGTCAACCAAAGGCTCTTGGAGAAGGTGGACTCACTGGGCCCATGAAGGAAGGAGCCCCAGGCCAGTGCTGTTACAGGGCTGGGCTGGGGGAACTCCGCTCCCCATTCCTCCCACAAGGACTCTGGAGAGGGCAAGCCTGAAGCAGTACTGCCCTTATTCCCCATCCCAAGCTACCCCGTCTTCCTCTTTGGGTTTTCTCTTTGGGACTAGCTGCCCCGTCATGGAGAATAAGTCAATAATTCAGAGTAGAGAATGAGAATCAATTCAGTCCTAAGAGGAAAACATGGCTATAGGGGACGACTGATGAGGATGAATGAGGGCCAGATAGGCACAGAGTTGGCCAGGGGTTGGCACAGGGGTTGGCTGTGGAGTAGGGGGAGGCCTGGTGGAGAGGCCACATTTATTATCTACATTGTTGCTGATACACAAACACCATAAAAACATGCTAACACTTGGACATGGTTGACCCAGACTCTACAGCTAGCTCTGTCTCCTCCCTCGTCCCAGGAAGAAACACGTATGTGTAGGGAGAGGCTTGGAGGTTGGGGGTTAGTTGGCTTGGGGTCCAAGGCACTCTGATCTACAGCTTCTGTTTCCTCTTGGTTTTCCTGCTGACGTTGCTTGTTGCTTTGCCCATTTCCACGCCCAGTAGAGACTGGGAGTCTCCTGTGGGGAAGAGACTAACTGTGGCAGAGAGAGTGTCGTCTTTGCTCTGCGCCCTTTTCTCACTCTCTTTAAAGCTCCAGCCCAAGTGTAGCCCCAAACCTGGTCTACTCCTGGTTCCCACCGCATCCCTGAGACAGCTTGGCAATGTGACAAAGAACTTCTCCAAATGCTAACGGTGAACAAAAGAAATAACCACAGAGGACAGAACGGCACACTAATAGGGTGCTTTTGGAATCTTTCACCACCGAGCTCCAGGCTCAAAGGGCTGGGACGACTTCTCAGGCCCTTCCCTGGCAGCTCTCTGCCCATTTCTGGTGCGCAGCACCCTCTCTTTTCTGGATACTCGTCCGTGTACTCCTAAGAGCCTGTATCCTTCTCGACTGAAACCTCATCCCATTCTCCTACCACCTGCGGTCTCCCTCTTAGGCCTCACTTTGGTGGGCAGAGTTGTTTCATTCTCAGCCTACTGCAGAACTAGGAGGGCTGAGATGGAGACTGAGTCCCGCTTCCTATCTCAGGTAGCAATTTCATCTGTGCCTCCCCAAAGAATGGCCTCTCCTGCATTTACAGGGATGGAACTAGATGCCCCTTTATGAGCTCGCAGAAGGCCGATGGCCATAGTCATTCTTAGGTAACAAGAGGCAACAAACGCTACTTAAAACCACAATTGCCTTCTATGGAGGGTGGAGCCTTCCACACTGCAAAGACAATATACCAATCAGGTCCCACCACTCATGAGGAAGGTGGTCCATCATTTATTTGAACATCTTCTTGGTTCTGAATGTTTGAAAACAGGGCTGGAACTGAGTCTGGGCTTAGAGGCTAGCAAGAACTAAATTCCCCAGGGCAGTTTAAAGAGGGACATGGTTTGATTGTGACTGAGGCAGGGAAGTTGGGGAAGGTGGAGAAGAGCCAGCCAGCAGATGGACGCAGGCATTCTATGGGAGGCATGGCCAGAAAAACCTTGGGGAGCAAGTGCCCCCTGAAGCCTCCCCAGGTGGCCATGGATCAGGCAATGGGACAGAGATATGCAATTCCCAAGAGAATAAACCTCCAATCAGAGGGCTGCTACTCACTTTGTATAACTTGGGGTGGGGTGGAGCCAGGCTTGCATCCCATGACCAGGTCAATGAAAGAAGAGGCCAAGAGGGGGACCCTTCAGAAGAGCCAGGAAATTAGAGCCAGAGGGCACTAGGAGAACAACTGTTGTCCCCATCCCAGGAAGAGGCAGGCTCTCAGGGAGAGAACCCCCAATGCCCCCCCCCCCACC
>NW_011495072.1:6552480-6553385 GCF_000754665.1 Bison bison bison | reverse complement strand
CCTGGCTCAGCCTCCCACTGGCTTTGTGACCTTGAGCAGGTTGCCTGAGTTCTCCTGTCTGGAAACCAGATAATAACTGTACCCGCCCTGCAGGTTGGTGGTGAGGATTAAATGTAAGCACATAGCGCCTGGCATGTGGAGGCAGAGAGGCCCCAGCTGATGCCCCGCTTCCACCTGCAATTGGAATTCTGCGTGCAGACGGTGATCTTGTGAGTCTAGTTCTCTCATCAGGCCCATCTCACCTTGACTCCCTCCCACTGGGCACATGCTCAGACTTACGATTTCTGATCACAGTAGGAAACAGCTCCTGGAGAAACAAGGTTCATTGTTAAGGATGTTGGTGCCCTCCCTGAGCACCAAGCTGCTCTAAGTCCAGAGCATCGGCAGGAAGACAGGGAGTTTTCTGAAGCAGTCGCTGGTGCTTCTCAGGCCATCAAGATTGGGTGACTCCAGCCATGCTGGCCAGAGGGACACTGCAGAGAGGGGTGGGCTTTTAAACACCCTGCTCAGTCCCTCCCATTCTGGGTGCTGTCTTTCTTACTCTAATTCCCAAGGCCAAGTGGACTCCATGGAAAACACTCTGTCCCAAGTTTTGCCGCAGCCCTAGAGAGACTGTCTTTAGAGATCACCGATGCAATGGAAGTGAACTTGGGCAAACTCCAGGAAATGGTGAGGGACAGGGAAGCCTGGCGTGCTGCAGTCGATGGGGTCGCAAAGAGTTAGACATGACTTGGCGACTGAACAAGAACAACAGAGACACCCTCAAGGTCTTGGAGACTTTGTCCAGAAAGGAAGGCATTAAACATTCATGGAGAATGAGTAGGTGTCAATTCAGACCTGAGAGGAAAACACGGCTACAGGGGTGGATTGATGAAGATGAATGAGGGCCAGATGGGCACGGGGTT
>NW_011495072.1:6525844-6552380 GCF_000754665.1 Bison bison bison | reverse complement strand
GGGATTGTAGTGGGTGGCTGCCTCCTGGAGAGACCACAGTTATCTACATTGCTGCTGACACAGAAACACCATGAAAATATGCTAACACTTGGGCAAGGTTGACCTAGACTCTCCAGCTAGCTCTGTTTCCTTTCTCCTCCTAGGAAGAAATATGTATGTGCAGTGGGAGACTTGGTGGTCAGGGGTTAGTTGGCTTAGGGTCTGAGGCTCTTTGATCTATAGCTTCTCTTTCCTCCTTGGTTTTCTTGCTGATATTGCTTGTTGGTTTGCCTATTTCCACTCCCAGTAGAGACTGGGAGTCCCCTGCGTGGAAGAGACTAACTGTGGCAGACAGAGTGTTGTCTTTGTGCCTTTTGAACTTCATGCCTTGGGCTCCAAGTCTTGGCCCTTTCCCTTACAGGACAGAGAGGCTCACAGGCATAGAATAAAGATAGGAAGTGGGCAGAGGCCTGGGAGGGAAGGAGAGAGGGAATGAGTGAAATAGCCAGGGGAAGAGAATTCCTAGAGACAAGGAAGCCAGTGAGAAGAGCATGAGGTTGGGTCTCATGAGACCGAGGTTGGGGTCCCGAGCTGCACAGATTCACGGAGCCACCCCAGACAAGCTCTGTGATTTCTCTGGTCTCATCTTGCTCATCTGTGACAGGCAGACACGGGGCCAGATTATCACGGAGGCCCTTTCCAGCTCTGACTTTCCCTAAGTCCTCAAGAAAATGGAGTCATAACACCAGGGACCAAAGAAATTAGACACCCCTCCGGGATGGCCCCAATTCTTCCCAGTTGGTTGCCATCCTAGTCATGGCTACACCCAGTGATCTGAGTCTTTTGGATTGTAGGGGACTCGCTGTAATCTCTTCCTCTGGAACGAATCCTGTGGTCTGAATGTCCTTGACAGTGTCCAGAGGGGATGTTTGCCTGTTGCTTGGTTGTGTCTGACTCTTTGTGACCCCATGGGTTGTAGCCCACCAGGCTCCTCTGTCCACGGGATTTTCCAGGCAAGAACACTGGAGCGGGTTGCTATTTTCTTCTCCAGAGGATCTCCCCAATCCAGGGACTGAACCCGAGTCTCTTGCATCTCCTGCCCTAGCAGGTGGATTCTTCACCACTGTGCTACCTGGGAAGGTGGTGACCAAATAATATCTCTCCAGGAGAAAATGTCACCGTGGGTTATCAGGTGGTAGAAGCCAAAAGACAAGTGTGTGCTCTGCACAGCGAGGTCGGGGGAAGCATATCAAATGCACCAGTGTTGGAGGAATAAATTTTGGTTGATGCATGAGCTTGTTGCCTAATGATTTCCCATTCATTCTCTTGTAAGGGGAAGATTAGATATTTATACCATTGAAATGCACAGCATACTAATGAGCAGCACATGGGGCCAGGGCAGGGCAGGGTCGGCTGGCCCAGCAGGCACGGAGCTATCTCAAGGTGCCAGCAGAGGAGGGAGGCAGAACAGGGCTGTGGTCTGGTTGCCCGTGGAAGCTGGGTTCTGCGGGCAGCTGACTAGGGTGGGCAGTGGGGCTGTCTGGATGCTAGGAATTTATCAAGGGTGAGGAGGGAACTGTCCCCACGGTTCTGAGCTTCTGGCAGCGTCTTAAGGCCATTTCATCTGAAGCTACAGAGATGGACCTATTGTGAAAGGCTGAGTTTAGAAATGACTTGAAAGAGAACACCCAAGGCCAATGGAGCGGTTACTGAGCAACGCTGCTTATAGCTGGGTCAGAGGCCTGTCTGGACCAATTAGCTTTGTTTTCCATCCCGCTGGGAAACCTTTAACCCCCTGTACCCAAGAAAGGCTATTGGTCCCAGGGGGCCCAAGTGAGAGGTTGTGGAAGGCCGGTGCAGCCATCACCTCTGCTGAAGAGACAACTCGCTGGTCTGGAGCTCTTGCTTGCAGTGCGGGAACCCTGCGGCAATTCTGGGATTCTGTCCCCTCCCTCTCTCCCCCGAAAAGACTTGTTGCCTGTGGGTTGGAGCTCAGACCCACACCCTGCCTCTCCCTCTTGCTGGGCTCTTGATGGATTTTCAGCAACCCTTGGGTAGAGGAGCCTTGGGCCTTTGAGTAGTTCCCAGAAGAATCAAGGTCACATTGGCTGCAGAATCTGGGGCCTGGTGGGGAGGGTCATAGTCTCAGGACCTGAGCTTTGAGCGTGGTGAGACCCCTGGTGCACCCCCTTCCTGCTTCCTCCCAAAGTAGAACAAGAGCTCGGAAGGCAGGGCTGCAGGTCTTATTTCTGGAGTAGGGAAAGCACTCCCGACTTCGACATCCCCATCATCACTTGGCATCCTTGAGGGAGGCAAGCAACCAGGCCCTTCCTCTCCTGCCCTCTCAGAGGAGAAATGCTGGCCGGCTGCATTCTGCATTGGCAGGGGCTGAAGGAATCAGCTGTGTGGGGTCTGGTCTGGACATTTTTGCCCTTATCCCAGCCGAAGAATTGATGCTTTTGAACTGTGGTGCTGGAGAAGACTCTTAAGAGTCTCTTGGACAGTAAGGAGATCAAACCAGCCAATCCTAAAGGAAATCAACCCTAAATATTCATTGAAAGGACTGATGCTGAAGCGCCAATACTTTGGCCACCTGACGCAAAGAGCTGACTCATTGGAAAAGACCCTGATGCTAGGAAAGATTGAAGGCAGAAGAAGAGGGTGACAGAGGATGAGACGGTTGGATGGCATCACTGATTCGATGGACATGGGCTTGGGCAAACTCTGGGAGATGATGAGAGACAGGAAGGCCTGGCGTGCTACAGTCCATGGGGTCACAAAGAGCAGAACACGGATACTGAACAACAACAAACTACGGCCTGAGGGTGGAGGTGCAGGAGAGCTCAGCATTCCTGAGAATAATGAGGATAACGAGGCCAGGCCCCAGGGAGTGTGGGGGTAAGTGAACATTAGCAGAGACAAGCAGCTCCAGCTGAGCAGCAAGTAAACAAGTGAGGCCTGCAGCCCCGAGCCACGCAGGGGCTTCTGACTCAGGCTGGCATCAGGCTGCCAGGAGGGCACAACCAGGGCTCACAGGGGCCGGGCCACCGAAACAGTGGGCAGGGCTGACTGGATTCATACATTATTCAGAGCAGCTCTGACTGGAGGGCCTGGGGAGCAGTCTTCATGGGTTTGGGCGGGCAGCCCGGGCCCAGGCCCAGCCTTGCTCCTTTCACACCTCCTGGAGCCTCCATGTGACCCTGATCTGCCCTGTGCACCTCTCTTGGAAGGTTCTCTCTCTTGGCTTCTCGCCAGGCTTGGTCCTGCTTGCAAGAGTAGAGTCCAGAATTCAAGGCAGAATTCCAGGGATACCTAGCCTTGCTGCAAATTCCTGATGCAATGTGCTGTCTTGGCCTGATTTGCTCTGAGTGGACTGGGGCCACTCACCCACTCCCCCCAGCTCCATCCCACTTCTCCCCAAGTGTGGCAGATACATACATGCACACTGCAAAACCAGCCTGCCAAGTCACTGAGAGCTCACTTCCCTAAATGACACATAAATGAAAAACAAGAGTTCCCCTAAAATGATACATACAACCATGTCCCAGTCTTCCACCAATGACCTCATCTCCAATGGGGCTCTAACTGCTCTTGGCAAGGCTGATGCTGGCAAAATGGTCACGTCTCAGTCTGCATCTAACTTGATCCATTGCAGGGTCTGATGATGTTCATCCTCCCCTCTCTCATTCTGGACACACAGTCTTGGTTTCCCAGGTAACTGTACTTTTCTGGTTTTTTCCTCCTAATTAACTGGTTGCTGGTTATCAGCCTCCTTTGCTGACTTTTCCTCATGGTCCCCACGGTCTAAACAGTAGAGTGTCCCATGGTTCAGTCTTGGGTCTTTCCTCTTCTCTAAATTCGGGATCTCAACTAACCTCATGGATTTTAACACCATCTACATGCTGATATCCCCTATACTGAGTTGTTCAGCCAAGGCTTCTCTTCTGGTGCATTCTTTATCCAAGTTACTATCCAACACCTCCACTTGAATATCCTAAAAGTATCTCAACTACCACATATTCAAATCTGAGTTCTTGATCTTCATCCTCATGTGGGTTCTCCCTCCAGAATTCCCCAACTCAGCTGATGGAGATGCCCTCCTGAGTTGCTCAGGCTGACAACCTTGATTCTTCTCTTTCTCTACACCTTAGACCCTGCACCCAATCTGTCAGCAAATACTGCTAATTCTACTTTCAAAATACATCAAGAATCAAGAACAGCTTACATCTCTACCCCCATCCCTGTCCAAGCCACTGTCTCTCTTTGACGGCAACAGCTTCCCGATGGATATTCCTGTCTTTGCCCTGGTTGTATGTATAGTCTATTTCCAACCTGTCAGCCCTAGTGATGCTTTTAAACTTTTGACTGTGGAACTCCATGAACCTTTCCTGCCCCTTCCCCCTTCTCACTTCATCTTTTATTTTCTCTCCTCTCCAGCCCCATTTCTGCTTCAGCCACATTGAACCCTTACTTCTTTGAACAAGCCGGGTGTTCTCCCACCTCAGGATCTCTGCATTTGGCATTTTCCCTGTCTGGACCTCGGCATGGCTCTCTCCCTCTTCTCTCTCAGGCCTACTCTTGGGGATATCTCCCCTCACTAACCTGTTTTACCCTGTGATAGAGCTTCCCAGGTGGTGCCAGTTGTAAAGAACCCACCTGGCAATGCAGAAGACACAAGAGACATGGATTTGATCTTTGGGTTGGGAAGATCCTCTGAGGAGGAAATGGCAACCCACTCCAGTATTCTTGCCTGGAGAATTCCATGGACAGAGGAGCCTGGCGGATTACAGTCCCTGGGGTCACAAAGAGTTGGACACGATTGAGCAGCTGAGCACGCAAGCATAGGACCTCTCCTCCAGCCATCCTCCCAACTCAACACACCCCACCACACTTCCAGGCTTTATTTTCTCCAGGCCACTCATCACTCTCAAACATACTATCTATCTCACTTACTCATTTGTCTCCCCACACCAGGGTGTAGGCTCCCTGAGATCTGGGGCTTCATTTACCATGCATCTGCAGTGTTGTGTTTTTTTTTTAACTGTTCATGGGGTTCTTGCAGGCAAGAATACCTGAGTGGTTTGCCAGCTGAAGCTCCAATACTTTGGCCACCTGATGTGAACAGCTGACTCATTGGCAAAGACCCTGACGCTGGAAAAGATTGAGGGCAGGAGGAGAAGGGGACAACAGAGGATGAGATGTTTGGATGGCATCACCGACTCAAAGGACATGAACTCAAATGGACAAACTCCAGGAGATAGTGAGAGACACGGAAGCCTGGCGCACGACTGAATAGCAACAACCATCCACAATGTCCAGGACTGTGCTTGGTACCCTGCAGATGCCTGAAGAAATCACCGCTGGATGAACAATTCCTGAACCATCCCTCCTTGGCTGTCCTCAGTTCTCTTTTCGCTGTGCTCTCCCCCTGCTTGGTATCCTTTGCTGGTCCCTCTCCTCTTTCTTCTTGACTGTGACTGTTCTCCAAACTCAAATCTTATTCTTGAATTCTCTTTCACCATCTGCATCCCCCATTCCACTCCCTCACTCTTGCAGCTTATCACCTCTGTCTTCCCCCATTCCCTTTTCACGCCTAGTTAAATAGTGTTCTTTTGGTTACATTTTTACTTGCTCTGAAACCTCCACCCAACTGTCAGCTCCTTGAAAATAAGGACTATGTTTGTCCTTCAATACCAAGTGTTCTTGGACCCAAATAAGTTCTTAAGAGGTTACTGAAGACATGTGGGTGAAATTTCATTATGCTTCCCTCTTGCTCCTGCCCTCCCTCCTGGCCAGGGTAGAACTGGGAACCTGAGATCCAAGGTGGGCACTTTGAAGGTGTTGATCAAACTGCCGGTCAATGAGTATCTGGGAGGCTTTGTCCCAGGGTGATTGAATGAGTCACAGTGACTCAATTTTGCAGATTCTTCGACTCCAACTGAAAAGGCCTTTTGTAAGCCTTTGGATCCTGTTGCACTGGAGCACATGGGTGTGAGAAAAGGATGCAACTCTTTTCTGGCAAGGAAAGCAATTTCATTCCAGGAGGCCAGTTTTCCACCAACACACTGGGACCTGCATGTCCCCCTGGGACAAGAGAACTGCCTTCCTACCTCCCCTATCAGACTGTGAAGCTGTGAGAACTGGACAGAGTTGAAGTTTTCGTATCCCCCGGGCTAGCCTGGTGTCTGGTACACGGTAATTACGCCACAAGTAGTTATGCACAGAGAGAAGAAACCCACCATATGCAAGAGAGGTTCTTTCTAGATCTTTCCCCCAATCCAAAGAAAATAGAGAAACACACTCCCTTCCCTCTGACTCTCTCTCAATACTCTCTTCCTTCACTGCCATCAAAGCCTAGCCTAACATATTCTTTTTCTAGAAACTTCCCAAACCAATCTCGTCTGACTCTGATTTTTTTTCTCCATCTCTCCTCAACATCTCTGCTTATGGCTGCAGTACAGCTGCTTGGGTAATTTTGTTTGTGAACATCTGAATTGGTCTGCCCCTAGGTGTGTGCCCTCTGCATGAGAGGGTTGGGAGGTTGGGGGGGGAGTCACTGGACACAATTCCCATTAGCCTAAGCTGTAGGAGCCGGGCTCTTTGTCATCCTTTCCACAGCCCAGCCAGGCTTCTATCCACAACATGTGCTCAGTGATCAAACTGACAGCACACGGTTGACACTCAGTACGTGTCTGTTGACTGAAAGAGGAATGAATGTCACACTCAGTGCCCACAGGAAGAACACTGGGGAGATGGTAACAGAATCCAAGTGTCAGCACAAAAGTCCCCTGGAACAAGAGGAATGAACCAGGTCACGAAGAAAAATCCAAACCAAACGCTCTTCTGGATTTCCTGATGAGCTGCACCATTTCAGGGTCTGTCTTCTGCCCAAGGAGCAACATAATCACACTTACTCCCCTCTAGCCGTGCCAGGACGTGGGCTCTGCTGAAGGCTCTCTACCACTACCTATCTGGGTGGCAGTGGGTATCACTGAGCTTGCAACCTTCATTTATTTACTTACATATAGGGCACAGTAATAAGGCTTCTGGTGAGGATGAAATGGGGTAAAGTTGCTTGTGCTCTTGGCTCCTGGTAGGAACTCAAGTAATAACCTCCATATTAATAACTGGCAGACGGGGGCCTGAGAGGCAGGGAGGGCGCTGAGCCCAGGTGCAGGGCTGTGTCTCAGAGGAAAAGGGGGAAGGCCGTTGCTGACGGGGCCTCGCTTGTGGCAGCAACTCCCTGGAGGACATTTCCTACGGGCTTGAAGAGAGGACACTTGAGGGGAGGGAATTCTGCCCAGGGGCCTATCAACCCAGGCTTTAGGCCTCTACTAGGGAGACCACACTCCCGCGCACTGGGTTTTTCTGCTATGAAATCGCTTCTTTACAGGAGAAGCTGAGAATCTCAGAATCTCATAACTTTGAAACTGGTTTCTGAGGCACGTGCAGCCCAGAGAGGGCAAGTCACTTTTCCAAGGTCACACAGAGAACACAGGGCAGGACTATACATAAAAGAGAGAAATAAATAAAATAGGAATGAATAATAGCCAACCACCTGTCAGAATAGATGGTCCAGACCAAAGTTGGGGCTCAGACCCGGGGGTGGTATAAATAGTGCCCTGGAGGCTGAGTTAGAAGAGAGGCACTGTAAGCATGGAGCTCAGCAGGCTGCCCTGTGACAGTGCTGCCCTAGGCATCTTTGCATTTTATTTAAGTGACTACATATAATACAAGCTAGGTACCATTATTACCTCTCACTTTCCTGATGAAGAAACTGAGGCACGGTTTAGACAATGTCCCTAGGGTCTCAAAGCTAGAAAGTGCAAAAGCTAGAATACAACACAAGTTTGTCTGGTACCAAAGCCTGAGCTCTTTGTACCCAGCTCTCCTCATTCCCAGGCTAGAGAATAGATTGTTCCACCATTCAAGGCCTCCCTTCCCCCCTGCAGACTGAGTCCAGGCTCCCTGGTAGTCTATGGAGTACTGACTGCATTGGCACCAAAACACACACATACATGCACTCGCACACACACACATGCACATGACCACACACACTCACTCTGACCCATGAGGAACCTGGTAAGGTAGAAAGATGGCCAAGTCCATTAACGCCACCAAGCATGGCACATATTTATGGCCCCAATTACAGCCTCCATGAAGGAGCAGGAATGGGGACAGGAACAGTTGTGTGCACTGGGGTCTGAGGCCTCTGTAGCAATAACTACAAGATTACAGAGACGTTAGCAAACCTTGGTGACGGCAGCTCTGTTATAATGATAAATCTACAGCTTTATATAGAAATAATGAGACTGGGGGCTGAAGGGGGGAAAGGGAAGAGCAGAATGATCTCAGCCAATGGATGTTCTGGGTGGAGAGAAAAATGGCAAACCGCAGGGAACTCCCAGGAGACCTCCAGGGGACCTGAGTCAAGCCAGCGAGAGGGGGAAGTCTCAGTGGCAGCCTGAGCATCTGGATTCTGGGGAACAATAGAGGGCTCCGATGGCCCCAACACGTCTGCTGTGCCTGCTTCTCACCCTCCAGTTGAGGGGGAGGAGTAGCTCTGTTACAGCCTAAACTTTGCCCAGAACAACCTGGGGATGCTGAGGCCAGTGTTCCTTGGGCCTTAAGGGTTTGCACTTTAAAAAGCTCGCCTAATTGGATGCATACCTTCCCTTCACTAGCTTTGAAGCTCCACGTTCAGTGCTTGTGCTCGCTCGTAAGGAAACAACACAAATGCTCCAGGCTTTGCTACTCTAAACCACCTTAAGCACTGGGGCAGGGACCAAGATAAGGAACCTGTCTGGTTCCACCTGCCAGGGCTGCACCTGATCCTCCTGTCCGCGTTCGAGGAGCAACAAGCAGATAGCATTTATAGGCTGGTGTGGCCTCAGAGCAGCCTCCCCAGCCCGCTTCTCACAGGGCCTCTCCTTCTACCAGACTGTGAGTCACTGACCCTCCACTTCAGTCCAGACCACCTGATCCGACTGGTTCATTTCTTTGCTACTCCAGACATCAGCCACCTACCTGAACCATCACTCTGAAGGAATGCAGAGCCATGCCTAGCTCAGCTCATTTTCCAAATACACTTGACTTTCTCCTCCAGGAAGGCTTCCCAGGTTAACTCTCTGCTTCTTTAATAATCCTTTCCCTGTGCACCAATATGTAGTTTTATTTGAATTAACTAAGCCATCGGTCATTCAGCAAGAAGGTGCTGAGTTCTTATGTTTGCCTAAAATGACACTCTGAGCCCTGAGGGAAAATAAAAAGTCAAATGTGGGACACAAACCATTCCTAAGCCACTGGAAGGACTTTGCAAGACAGAATATGAGTTGGTGTATAACTGAGGGACCCAGAGAATAAATCCAGGAGTGACTTCTCTGAGAGTGGAAGGACTTTGGGGGAAGCTTTCAAAGGTGGGTTGGTTTGGGTCAGAGAGGTGGGGGAAAGGCCTGGCTGCCAGAGGGAACCTTGGGAGTAAAGGCAAGAGGCAGAAATGCCGGGCATGTTCAGGGACCAGCCTGCAGGTTTGAGGAGCTGGAGGCCAAAATGCAACTCTAGGATCAGAATCCAGCAGGAATCTGGCACGCAGGAGAGATGGCAGCTGACTGGGCTCATCCACATCAGCCCCCATGGCTCTGGCTGCAGGATTTCACATACCTGGAGTACTCAATCATTCCCCGTCACTGCGACTTGGGCCTCTCTGGCCTCAACGTAATTACAATTTTAGAGTCAGCTCAAGCAAAAGCACCAGCCCTTCATTTCCTTTTCCCTTCCTTTGCCTGAATCCTCATCCCCCCAGGATAAAGAGACCGCCCCTGAGAGCCAGCCTGCTGAGAAGCTGCAGAGAGGAGGGCCCTGGTGGCCTCACCAGACAGAACATTCATCCCACAGACTGTGAGCAAGATGGGTGTATGAGCAAGTCACCCCCCCTTCGGCTTCAGAAACTCCTGGTCTCAGACTCCTGTCCTTGGCTAGAATGCTTCCCTTCCTCTTTGCATATCAAGTTATGTATACCAAGCCCTCCCACACAGCTAAATTCTCTTTCACCCAAGAAACTGTCCCTGACTGTCCTAATTCTCAGATCTTACAACCTCACGCATTATTTGCTACTTTGCATCACTAGCTACTGCATGAACATTTCTTGTCTCTATAATTCAAGTTCTGCATTGGGTCAAAGAGGCTGTCTTCTATCCAAGACCCCCCTTGGTCCCCAGTGCTTTGCACAGGGTCCTGCTTAAGAGAAGATAGAGGAGGACTATAATGGTACTGACTGAGGGTGATGAGGATGGTGAGGGTCTGTCCTTTTTCTCAAGCTGGGCTGGGGAAGAGGTGTGGGACATGGTAGGGACAGCCATGGAATTCTAGGAAGTTAGCATTCATGTGAGGGGCGTCCCTGAGCGCAGACTGCCTGCTCCACAATGAGGGCGTCCATCGTGCCTGGAGCTAAAGTCACAGGAAAGGGAGGTCTCTGGGGAGGAGAAGGGAAGCTCCTCAGAGGGCTGAGTTGAGTCCTGCTCCTCACAGCCCCTGGCCCCCACCCCCCTCTCTCTGAGCCCCGGGGCCTCAGCCTCAGTATGGGGAGGACTAAGCCGCTCTTCGCTACCTGTACGGTCACCATAATGAAGCTGCTGCCATTCGAGACCACAGGGAAGAGCTGTACCAGATGTAAACTTCACAGTGATTGATAGAGCAGAGCTCCTGAGCTTGGGGCCGGTGCACAGCTGCTGTTCCAGCCGGCCCCGTCTGCCCGCCCCATCTGCAAGCCCCCCTGCCTGTGCTGTTTTCTGTTCTTGGGGATGACATTTCAGGAAAGCAAAAGTAGGGGAAGTGCTGGGACACCAAACTGGACCAAAGTTAGCATCAGCTAGGAGAATGGGCTATCCCAGAGACCTTCCCGGAGCAGAAACAGAACCCACCAAGCTTTCTCCCCTTGAACAAATCAATTCCTTTTCCCACCAGAGTGGGGTTGATTTTCCCAGCCTCTCTCCTTACAAATTCAATATATAGATATTGAGCATTGATTGTCCACAGGGAGAGTCTGCACCCAGAGAAACAGTGAAAGAAATATCCCAGGGGACACTCAACCACTTGGCGTTCAAGACACCAGACACAACGCCATTGGCATTTGGTGGCAACACCCCTTCAGGGCTCTCAGCTGCCTAGCTGGACTTAGAGAAAGGCACATCCCACACCTCCATCTGTGGGATGCAATTACACAGCTTCTTCAACAGCCACCCAGGGCCCTGGAGAACACTGTCTACACTGGACCCAAGGGTTTTGGAGATGCTCTCTTAATTCTCTGTGCCAAACCTTCCCGCCTCTTAAAAAGCCAACTCAAGCCCTACTCATTTTCAAAATAATGCTTGACTTTCTCCTCCAAGAAGTCTTCCTGGGTTAACCGTATCCAATTCCCATTGCTTCTTTAATAATCCTTTCCTTGTATGCCAATACATAACCCTTTCCTTGTGCGCCTTGAAACCTTCCTGGTTAATTCTAATTGATTATGAAGAGCCCAGCATCTGGCTCTGTAGTGTGTGAATTAGCCAGGTCTCCTTCTAGGCTGGCCTCCTCCCCTACCACCTTCCAGATGGCGTAGGCAGGCAGGGCCTGAGAGCAGGGGCTCTGCTGCATGACAGTTTCTAGTTCTGGTTGTTAAGTACTTCCAGTCCCCCTTCTGGACATGTGGTAGGATTGCTTTGCCCTGTCCCCTTAATATTAGGAGTCACATGTGTCTTGCTTTGGCTAATGAAATGTGAGTGGAAGTGACATGTGTCATTTCAGCATGGAAGCTTTAAGAAATAGTGCACGATTTGGCACATCCCCTCCTTCCTGAGGTGGTAACTAGGAGCACAGGGTCAAAACGGAGCCTCTGTAAACTTGGTGACAAGGTAGAATGGAACCCTGGTCAAGCTGCAAAGCACACGTAACATGAACGAGAACTAAATCTTGGCTGCTTTAAGCTACCAAATCCTAGGATTATTCGTTGCTGTGGCATAACCTGGTTTATCCTGATTAATATAGCCTGTCCTTGATCGCCTGTGCCAGGCTTCTAGTACACATCAAAGCCCTTGGCACATGTTGCTGTCTGAGTCAGTCTATAAGCCCGGCCCCATCCTCGCCCATGATTAAAGACATACATTATAGGTGGTAGTCCTGAGGCCTAGAAGTTGGAGGCAACCACTACAGAAGATACATCAGAAGCAATAGATACAAACTCCCTTTCCTTCCCTTCCCAACCACTTGGGAGCTCTGCTGTCACCATCCCTCCCCACCCACCTGGGGCCCAGTGCAAGGATTTCTCCCGGGGTGGGCTGGGCTATGAGGTGGGGTCCCCTTTCACATCCTGAAGGGCAGAGGCCCATTTGTCTCTAGGGGTTTCGGGGTTCGGGAACACATCCACTCAAATCCAGAACTATAAATCCTGAAAAGGCCCCCGGGGCCGGCGGTACTCACACTCGTGGCGTACTGGATGTCCTTCCAGATGGAGGTTTCCCGGGACAGGTCGGAGGCCTCAAAGAGGTTGTCCAGGATCACCTCCCCGATCATGTCGTGGCGGGAGAAGCGATCAAAGTCGAAGACGCTGAGATGCAGCTTGCGGTCAGCCAGCTCCTCGTAGGGCACCGGGAAGTGGAAGTTCTCGTCGAAGGTGGGGTTCAGGGTTTTGCGGTGCACCCGCGTCTGCAGCTTGCACTTGCGATCGGGCAGGAGGTAGATCTTGACGTAAGGGTCGGAGCTGCCGCAAAAGTCCTTGGCTGGGAGGTCAAAGGCCTTCAGGATGCGCACAATCAGGGTCTCGTTCTCGTAGTCGTAGCGCAGGCTGAAGTTGATCTTCCCGCAGCTCTTGGCCTCGGATTTGGCATCGTCCCCATCCACCGACTTCTGCTTATAGAGTTCGGGCTTGATGCGGCCGATGCTGGTGGGCTGCTCCGCCGCTGGGGGCAGCTCGTTGCCGTAGTCCACGCTGGACACGTGCATCTGCCGCGGCAGGTGGCGCTTGAACGACGTGTGCCTGGAGGAGGGGGAGAAGGGTGAGAGAGTGAGGTCGGGGGACGGAGAGCGGGGTGCAGACCGACATGGCTCGGGGCCCGGCTCATCCTACCCCGTGTGAGGCCCCCTTTACTTCCTGCTAGCTGACCCCCTTTACCTCTGCCGCACTTTGTGCGCATGTCTTAATCCACGTAAAGTAGTTGGAATGGGGCCTGGTACATAACAAGCTTTAGTAAAGGTTAGCCATTGTGATCATTATCTTTTCCCTTGCTTTTCTGCTTCTGGCTTTCTAGGTTTCTTTCCTGGAAGACGTTGACTCAGGTTCACCTATTTAAAAAGCTCCCCTATTTAGAAGGACCATCCTTTCCCACCCTCCATACAGCATTCCTTCATCACCACCAGGATCATTACCCCCTTTCCCTCTGCCACTTTGTAGCTACATGACCTGGGACACATTATTTAATCTTTCTGTACTGTAAGATATGAAAAACTAAAAGTAGCAATTGCATAGGATTGCTGTGGGGTGAAAGGAATACACACAAAGTGCTTAGAACAGAGCCAGGTATATAATAAGCTCTTATTATTGCATGGATTCTTACACTGGCTCCTCACAGCAACCTTATGAGCGTCATTAGCCCTATTTTACAGTTGGGAAAACTGAGGCTTAGGAAAATGAGCAATTTGCCTGATGTCAAAAAACAAACTCCGTAAATGTGACCCAGCACTTGTACCATTTCTGGCTTTCAATCTGAAGACCAGGCCTGCTTCCCTTTGGCTGGACCGCTGGGATCCTGGACCCAGGAATCCATAAGAGCCCCAAATTTTTAATAAATACAACGCCTTATGCATGCACGTTCCACATCTTTTAAAAGTTTCTGAATTAAAAAAATAAATAAATAAAAGTTTCTGAATTTAGAGTAGGTTTTTGTCATTACATGGTGGTTGTTTTTTTGTCATTTTGTTTGTTCAGATAAAGAATGTCATGTATCCAATTTCTGTAAGGCAGGGAACTCTGGCAAAGGCTATTCTCCTTCTCAAAATGTTAGGAATCTCTTGCTTCTCTCCCACACACTGCAGACTCCATCTCAGAGGCGGTGCGGACATAGACACATCATTAACTTTTATGTCTCTGCACCTTTGCATATTCCTTTCCCTCTGGACAAGCCAACACCTCCCACCCACACACATCTCAGGGTTGACCACCTGCACAGCACCCCACCTCCAAGGTTCCCCTCTCCTGAAGTCACCCCTGGTGCCCACCTCCGAGCCAATCACCCACCATGGAAGACATCATCTGACATATTCTCCAACCAGAATACGCATATGATTATTTCCAGTCTCTGATCCTCACAGGCTGGAATCTCATTCATGTATTGGATTCAGGAATGTGGAGTTAAGGAAGGGAGGGGTCCACCCCTCACCTGGTGGACGATGCTGGCTCTGTGGTCTGTCGCTGCAGCCGTGTGTGACGCTTGATGTGCTCTTTGACGGACATCTGCACCTCAGCTGGGATATCTGGGGACGTGTGGCTGATCTTCACAGCCGCTTCTAGGAAGCCCAGGGTGTGGGGGTCCTTGAGCTTGTCCGCCATGTTGCCTCTGGAGCTGGGGCTCTGGAGGGCCTCCGGGGAGGGATTAGCTGAGGAGGGGCTGGAGGCCTCCTTGTTCCTCCAGGGCATCCAGCACAGCTTCCAAAAGAGAAAGAGAAAAACTGCCACCAGGGCCACGCCACACACAATAACTACCACTGAGAGGAGGCTGACAGAGGTGCCTGCCCTCAGCCAGGCAGGGAGGCACAGAGACAGACAGAGGTGGGGAGAAGCCGGGAAGGGTTTTCAAAGAGGGGCCACACACAAGGGACAGAGACGGAAGAAGAGAAAAGAGTGGTCATGAGAAGGCTGCCCAGGCAGAGGAGGGATGGTTGTAGGGTCAGTGCTCCACATCCAACTTGTGAAATATCTGCAGCCTCGTGTTCACCTCAGGCTGATTTCTCCAGCTTCGCCCCTCCCCCCACCGCCAGCTTGGGGAGCACCTGGGCTGCCTCCCCGACTCCCTGTTGGCATGTGCCCAGGGAAGGGAAGGTAATTTAAATAGCAGCCTAAGCAAATGTGCAAATTCGTGAAGCGTTCACATTTGGATGCTGTTTGAATTTCTATTAGAACTGTTACTATGGCCAGACTTAAAGCAGAGTAGTTTTTTGCAGACAGTTCTCTTCCTCCACAGGTTGTGAGGCATTGGGGGCCCCAGGCTGAGAAACTTCATTCTCTTCACTCACCCCAAGCCCGCCAAGCCCACAGCAGGAGCTAATATATAGTGAATAGGTTGACTTGAAGAGAACGAGATCAGGCATAATCTCCTTGAGGGTGGGGATTAGGTCTAATGCTTCTCCCGTATTCTCAGAAGTGTGCACAGAGTAGGCTCAACAAATACTTGTATGAAGTTGGAATCTCCCTGGAGAAGGAAATGGCAACCCTTTCCAGTATTCTTGCTTGGAAAATCCCATGGACAGAGGAGCCTGAAGGGCAAAAGTCCATAGGGTTGCACAGAGTTGGACATGACTGAGCCCACACACACCACACCAAGTTGGAATCTGATCCACACAGTTTACTTCAGAGCTAAATACAAACAATTCCGATAGCTGTCCTTTGCCCCCATTCCTGTGGTTCTGCTGTAACACTGGTATTTTTGAAAGTCATGATTGATTCAGAGGCAGGCACTCACTGTCCCACCCTGTGCCCCAAGTAGGATGTCCATTACCCTAGGAGAGTTGTGAAGGATGCCTTTCTCTGGGAGAAGCTACTAAGCACGCCCCTCACCCGCACCCCACCTTTAGGAATGAACCTTTGAGCTCAAAGGTTCTTTGAGCTCTTCTTACTCTGAGACATCAGGAAGCCTTGAACCAATGGGTTTGCACAAAGGTCACTTGTAGACAAGCCAGAAGAGGCTTGTTTGGCTTGCGTATGACTGAAAAATCAAGCAGTTCCATCATCACCATCGTCATCATCACACCAGATTCCTGGCTTCTCTGGAAATGGCCTGAGGTCTTGGTAACTGGACCTGTGCTCCCACATACTGAGAACTGGCGATGCCCTTCGGAAGGCTGTATGCTCACTAGCTCCTGTCCCTGTTACTTGCCTGCCACTGCAGGCCTATGAATTATCCTGTCCCAAGCCTTAAGAATCTTGGGATTTAAGGTGAGGAATGACCCTACAAGTACTGAGGTCAGGCTGTGCTTCTGCAGGTGGGAGCAGTGTTCCAGATGAGGGACTTGCCTGTGGTCAGAGATCACAGAGCCTAGACCAGGGTCCAGATGTCCACTGCCCACCCAGCCTAGGGCTCATTCCACTGTCCCAGACTGTTTGTCCTGGATTAAACTGTAGGTTACTGTAACCCTGTGTTATTTTTCATTTGTCTGACTCACGGCTCAGCATAGAAATTGACACATGAGAATGAATGAATGAATCAGTCGATCAATGTCAAATAAAACAGCTGTCATTATCGCTCAACCAATATTTACTGAGCACTTGCCTTGTTCCTGGTACTAAACTAGGCTGGGAGATGCTTGGTCCCTCTTTGGGGGATCAAGAGAACTCTCACAGCACAGGCCCCAGGGAAAGCTCTTCTCCTTCCAGAGGGACCTGAGGAAGAGGCCAAAACATCAGTCATCTCTGGGGAGCGAGCACTGCCTCCCGACTCCCTGGCTGCAGGGTATTGGCCTTGATCAGCTACCGCCTTCAGGACTAAGGAATAAGAACATAGGACCCTCATGCCTTTTGCCACCTTCTCCAGGCCCCAGGCCCCTGCACAGAGACCTGGGAGCCTTTCCCCAGCATAGGAGCTGAGGTTAGTCCACCAGAGACTGCTAGGGACCAGACAAACTGATTCTAAGTGAACTTCTAGACTAAAGGTCTCCAATTACAGTGTGCATGCATCCTGGGAGTGTAAGAGAAAAAAATATTAGATTTCTTGAATATTTATTCATTATCTGAAAAATAAAAAAATACGAATTATAATATACAAATTGATAGTAATGAATTTTGTTATTGAATTTAGTCAAGTTATGAACATTACAATGTCCAAGGCGCAAAGTGCTTTTTATGTATTCACTCATTTAAGACTCTCCAGTGAAATAGGTGAAGATTATTATCCTCATTTTGCAGATGAGGAAACTAAGGCACAGAAGGTTAAATAGATTGCCCAGGGTCACACAACTGCTAAGTGTTTGGAGAGTCAGCTTTACAATACCCCTTTTGTACATGTGTATAGAACATGGGAGCAAATAAACACATATTGGAAGTATTAAATAAAAATAAATTTTGCTGTTACGATTTCATGATCTAAATAGTTTGAAGACTGTTTCCTTAAGCCCTGATACCCTTGGGGTTCACAGGAATGCTACCACAGATATAGCTAAGTATATACCACAGATATATATATGTGTGTGTGTGTGTGTATTTAAAAGTATCTGGCCATCTCTGAGCCCTCCACATCTGTTCTTTGTTACAGCGGTTCCGGGTGCATTCTCTGCAATATGAGTCACCTTAAAACAAAAGGTATTTCTAGGGTTTTGCTTTCCTTTGATCATACATCTTTCTTCTTCTGGTAATAATTAGAATTTTAATGAGAAAGGGGGAGAAATGGGGGGAATCTAGAGAGCAGAGAGTGCATTTAAATGTTCAGTCTGACAAAAAAAGAAAAACTGAATTCATAAATGAAAAGAGAGGTGGAGGAATCAATTTTTCCTCAGCATGGTTGCTATTTGGAATGTGTCTCCACATGACCCCTGGCTGTTGTCCCCTCAGCACTGTGAGATTATTGGGAATTGGCACCCGGTGCTCAATACTGGTTATGTAAGGCCAGGAGGCCCTTCCTCTGCCTGGAGACTCTTCTTCCAGGATACCTCACAGGCGGGCCATGCAAATAGAATTAGGTCCCAATGCTGAGTGGGTTCACACCACAGGGGAACGAGGTGGTGAGCAAGGCTGGTAAGACCAGAATTAGGCCACGGTGTGTATGATTGCAGAGGATTTAGCTCCTTTAAAATCACTGCGTGTGACCTGGAATTCAGCCTGCCCTCAGAGCCTGGCTGAAAACGTGTCACAAAGGGCTGTCCAAAGGCCCAGGTGACCTAAGACACTTGCCTTCCTACCCCGGGCCTGCTGGGACCAACCCACCAGGATGCATTGCCTCTAGTAAACTGCAGGTGCATACACAGCCTTCACAGCCTTTTCCCCACTCAAGTCTTGTTTGAACCTCAACCCTCTGAGGCAGATAGCATTTTGATGGCAGTTTAGCCACCTTTTAAGTTCTGACCCAGTGCTCTTCATGTTATACCATACACTAGCTTCATGGTAAGAGAGAATAAGGACACCGTGGGGGAAGGAGAGGGTAGGACAAATTGAGAAAGTAGCACTGACATAGGAGAAGGCAATGGCACCCCACTCCAGTACTCTTGCCTGGAAAATCCCATGGATGGAGGAGCCTGGTGGGCTGCAGTCCATGGGGTCTCGAAGAGTCGGACATGACGGAGCAACTTCACTTTCACTTTTCACTTTCATGCATTGGAGAAGGAAATGGCAACCCACTCCAGTGTTCTTGCCTGGAGAATCTCAGGGATGGGGGAGCCTGGTGGGCTGCCGTCTATGCGGTCGCACAGAGTCAGACATGACTGGGGTGACTTAGCAGCAGCAGCAGCAGCAGCAGCATTGACATATACACACTATCATGCGTAACAGAGATAACTAGCGGGAAGCTGCGGTGCAACACAGGGAGCCCGGCCTGGCGCCCTGTGACGACCTGGGGAGGCGGCAAGGGCTTGGGAAGGGAGGCTGAAGAAGGACAGAATGTATATATGTAATTATGACCGAGTCGTGTTGACATATGGCAGAGACCACCACAGCATTGTAAAGCAATTATCCTCCAATAAAAGAGAGGTAAGCCTCTGGTAAGGGAGAAAGTCCTACACATTGAAAAAGAGGACGAACTTCCTAAGTGTTTGTATTTCTATTCTTCCTTCCTCTCCTTTTCCTTCTTTACTTCCCCTTCATCCTGGAGAGAAAGAAGCATTGTTTTGGAGTCAGACTGGGCTCATTCAATGTCCATCTCTACTGGTTATCAACTGTGACTCTTAATCTCTCTCAGACTCTGTTTCATCATCTGTAAAATGGGTAGAGTAATATATCTACCTGATAGGGTCATTGTGAGATTTAAATGAGATCAAGTGTATCAAAAGTGCAAAGGACAGTGCCTAGAATGTAGTAAACCATATAATAAATATTTGCTTTTTTAATTAGAATTGTCTAGTTCTGCCCAGTCTGATTTTGAACATCTTTTAATTTTAAAATTTGTTTAGTGGGCAGAACACATGCAAACCATGAACACTAATAAGAGAGACAGCTTTAACTTTATCATTACAAACTAGGAACAATCTTACCAGTAAAAATAATACAATTATTCTATTATATAATATATATATTAATATAATACAATTATTCTATTATGTCTCTATATAATATGTATTATAATACATATATATTATAGCTAGATCTCCCTGTATCTCAAGATGTAATACATACTATGTGAAAGATCTCACATCTCCAAGTTTTTCTGTCAGTACTCACTGTTCAGTTGTTTTGCCATTACTGTCACCAACCAGCTGGTGAACAAGCTCCAAAGGAATAAGAAGAAATTCACGGAAGAAAAATGTACAATGCAGAACGTACTATGCTTTTGCAAAGTTTGCTTGGAAACTGGGGAAAAGAAGTCCATTACTCAGTATTAGGTATTAGAGGAGACCAGTATTTTACGGGCACCTGGTTTGGGGAACCATATTGACCAGTTACCCAGCAGCCTTTGGGAGAGCAGATAGCGATGGGACTTGGCTTCGGAAACACACCCAGTGATCTGGTGCTGTGCAGGGCACGTGGGTTCTAGCCTGGACTGGGGAAGTGCTCAGGGACACGAGACAGACATCTCCACTGAGCACCAGTGCCAGAATGACCACAGAGCACGCTCATCAACTGTGTGACCTTGAACAAGTTACTTAACTTCTCCAAACACTGGTCTCCTCTTTTACTTCAAAGAATCACTGTAAATATTAGATGAAGTAAGGCCTTGAGCACAATGCTGGATACATGGTGTGTGTGTGCTTAGTTGCTCAGTCGTGTCCGACTATTTGCAATCCTTTGGACTGTAGGCTCCCACCAGGCTCCTCTGTCCACAGGATTTTTCAGGCCAAGAATACTGGAGTGGGTTGCATTTCCTCCTCCAGGGGATCTTCCCAACTCAGGGATTGAACCGTGCCTCCTGTGTCTCCTGCATTGCCAGGTGGATTCTTTACCCACTGAGCCATCAGGGAAGCCCAATATATGGTGAAAGTTCCCAAAGGTAAGTTGCTGTTATTTCTTCCTGGTTTTTGTTTTTGTGGTGGGTAATAGTTCACTGGGTACAGAATGGACCCAAAGCTTGGCCATTGAGGCAGGGAAGGGGGACATGGAACCAGGGGGCAAACATGTGAGAGACTTTAAGACCCTTCTTTTCTGGTGATGATGATAAGGCCCCTTCTTTCCTGATGATTCCCTGAAGGCCATCAGGGCAGGACCTGCCTGTCACCTTAAGTGAGATTGTCTGACAGGGGGGATGGCTCATGGCCTCCCTCTCTCTCTCTGGAAAATGGTAGGCTATTAATTAGCAACCCAGGCATTTCTTATCTCCCCACTGACACTTTTTTCTCCAGAGACAGAGCCCTGATACTCCAGTGCTCCCTCCTCTTCTCTCCACCCATAGTGTTAGGATTTATCAGCCTTTCTCATCGCTTGCTATTGTTCCCATTTTTCTAATGGGCTTCCGTGTCAGGAAGACATTCTTGCTAACAGACTGTAATTGAAAAGATAAACTGGAGAGAGGAAGTGAAAAGAAAGGACCATTTCCTCTGTTCCCCTCAAAGCTGGAGAAAGCTGGCTGCAGGATCTGGGGTCGCTGATGGACCCTCAGAAATGGGCAATGTCAGGCTCTGCAGAGTGAAAGCTGCCTCAGTGAAGGAGCTCCTGGGCAAACACAGCTGGAGGCACAGACTCGCACAACTCAGGGAGCAGCCAGCAAGAAACTCAGAGGCTCCAAACCCTGGAAGGTGCAGTGTCTAATCTAGGAAGGGAAAAGACTCTGGTCAGAACCATTAATATGAAGACTAGTAATGAAAGTATTAGTTGCTCAGACGCGTCCGACTCTTTGTGACCCCATGGACTACTGTAGCCCACTAGGCTTCTCTGTCCATGGGATTCTCTAGGCAAGAATACTGGAGTGGGTTGCCATGCTCTTCTCCAGGGCATCTTCCCAACCCAGGATCAAACCCATGTCTCTTACATTTCCTGCATTGTGGGCAGGTTCTTAACTATCTGAGCCACCAAGGAAGCCCTAGTAACAGTATTTGTTATTTATTTCTATATAGTAAGTGCTGTGCCCCTTACAAGATCTCTTAATCTTTACATCCTCCTTAAGAAATTAGTATTCATCTCTAAAAGAAGGGCTTCCCTGGTGGCTCAGAGGGTAAAGCATCTGCCTGCAATGCGGGAGACCCGGGTTCGATCCCTGGGTCGGGAAGATCCCCTGGAGAAGGAAATGGCAACCCACTCCAGTATTCTTGCCTGGAGAATCCCATGGACAGAGGAGCCTGGTGGGCTACAGTCCATGGGGTCACAAAGAGTTGGACACAACGAAGCGACTTCACTTTCACTTTCTCAAAGATAAAGTAACTACGTTGAGAGATGTTAAGGTAGTAACTTGTACAAAGTGTACCTAAGCGGAAGAGTTGAGATTTGAACTGGGGACTTTCTGATGTTGAAGCCCAGGGTCTTGAGCAGTTCCCTGAGGGGTCTGGAGGCAGAGCTGAAGTGTTCCAGAGGCAAAGTCTGGGCAAAGAAGCTGGGGAGGCATTTCTTCACTATAATTAGGAGAGGGTGGGGAGCATCTTCAGGTTTTTAGCCTGACCCTCTGAACCTGGGCAGAATTCTGGGGACCAGCCTCCTCATCCCCCATCTCTTTCTCCTTCCCTGGAAGATGCAGAAACTATAGCCATCAGGCAAATAATCAATGGCCCCTGGAAAAGTCCCATCTGGAAATGTACCTGAGAAATCCCTGAGAGAGAGAGAGAGAGTGTGTGTGTGTGTTGGGACAATGAAGGCTATTTTGTTCTGAGGCTCACATACATCTTCCATTAATAATAAGCTCTGCTTGTAAATTTATTAGGAGAACCTGGTATAATTAAAATTCAGGGTTAGGGGGAGGGGAAGCAGGAAGCCTTTGCTTCCTTTCCTTCTTTCAGAGATCCAGGCTGAACTACTGATGGGGATAATTAGTGGAGTCCAAACAGAGAAGGAATTAATGCTCTTGGAAAAGCTGTGATGAGGAGAGACAATGCTGGACTAATTACAGCCGCACCAAGCTTTATGACTGGGTGCCTGTTTCCACCATCATTAGAGGATTCAGGGATAAATCGGAGACTAATATGGAGTGTCATAGCTAACAGAGCATTGGCATTAATTTAGGGATTATTTTAGTATTATTATTTTGGTGGATGGTAACTGTACCTTTCTGCCTGGTGGTCAGGATATGTGGCCCTTCTGAATGGAGCAGTCAAGGCTGGGATGATGGGGAGAGGGGCAGACAGAAAGTTGGATTCTTTTTCCTCCACCTCCATCTCCCTGTTTATACTTGCAACCAGTGAGAAAAGAGGTTTGCCTGGACCTCATGGAGCAAGAAAAACAGTTCAGTCCCCACATAGAGAGAAGGGAGGGATAAGGTAGTATCATATACCTGGAGAATCCAGAGCTGGATGTACTGCTCACCTCCACTTTTCAGTCCCTCTGCTTTCAGTTCCTAACTGTGGCTGTGTCCTTCTGTTTTTATGTTTAAAAATTTCCCCTTTTTTCTCCACCTTCTGTTTTTAGGCATCTTTTCCTAAGTTGGACTAGCAGGGGTGCCACTTAGCTGTGTCAGGACTTTTCTCTTACTCTATGTTCCCCCTACCCCCCACCCCACTCCAGACAGTTCTGTGGGAAAGTGAAAGTGTTACTCAGTCGTGTTTGACTCTTTGCAACCCCATGGACTGTAGCCCACCAGGCTCCACTGTCCTTGGAATTTTCCAGGCAAGAATACTGGAGTGGCTTGCCATTTCCCTCTCCAGGGGATCTTTCTGACCCAGGGCTTGAACCTGGGTCTCCTGCATTGCTGGCAGATTCTTTACCATCTGAGTCACCAGGGAAGCCCTGCTGCTGCTGCTGCCGCTGCTGCTGCTAAGTCGTTTCAGTCGTGTCTGACTCTTCACGACCCCTTGAAGACTGCAGCCTACCAGGCTCCTCCGTCCATGGGATTTTCCAGGCAAGAGTACTGGAGGGGGCTGCCATCGCCTTCTCCAAGGGAAGCCTTATACAGATCTTAAAAAAACCTGGCCTGATCCACATGCTTCAATCTTAGTCCTCATTATTTTCAGTCACACATCACACTCCAACTCTGTGGACAGGGAGGACACAGTCATGCTAGAACAATTAGAAAAGAACATATCTTTTGTGCAGAGCTTGGGAGGATGGAACATTCTGTATCTACCATCCCCACTCTTGAAGTTCCCACACAGAGAGAAGGTAACTTCTAGAACTGTAAATCCAAGGGCTCTACAACTCCTAGATCCTTGATCCTGGTTCTGGAATCTTAAAGCCCAAGACACACCATAGTCTGAATATCATCACCATGGGTTCTAAAGGATTATGTATTGCACATTTCCCCAGAGAGGGCAAAATCTGCAGAATTCCTTCCTTCCATCAAGGAGTGAGGGACTGACTCAGTTACAGAAACAGAACTTTTTTTGTGTGCTTGGATGAAATGCTGTGCATTTAATTTGGCATCACAAGCAGGAGAAATACTATCTGTGCTGCAAAAGGCCAACTTCAAAGCCAGGTGGCTGAATCACAGAACATCTCCAGAGTCATTAGAAAAGTGAACAAACATCACATACATCTCATGGCCATAAATGCACCAAAGAATAATCATTCCTGCCTGCCAGCCTGGGAGGGGCAGGGCTGCTCAGGCTCTCTCAACAGATCCTTGCATTTTCTGGAACAACTTTGTACTTCTTACTACCTTGAGAATGCTATCAGAACCCAAGCTACCCACACCTAACACTCTGCAACTTGGCTTATGAAAAAAAAGTTTATTCGCCTCCAAAAGGCAAAGGACACAAAGAAAGGTGAAGAACTGCCTGCTAGTATCCCTGGGGTGGGGGTGGGGGTGGGGCGTGAGCGCAGGTGGATAGTAAGAAGGAAAGCAGACCCTTTACCTTTAGAGTTTTTAAAGAAAAGATAGGACTTGCTTTTAGCTCAGATAGCTGTGTACAGATGTTTCCAATTCAGGGTCTGATTGAGATTTCTTGTGTAATTCGTATCACAGACCTTGGCATGTAAGAGGGTCCCCCAAAATGATAGTAGAGTCAGAATCTCAGTTGTTGAATCTCAGGATGTTACTTAAAATTACATGAGTAATTACAGGAGTAGAAAGGCAGAGGAAAACATTCAATGGCAAAGGGATCTGGGAATACTCTCATCACTTGCATTTTTCATGAAACTGCAAATGAAAAGATGCAGCATTTCTCTGAATGGAGAATCTGGACCCAGACAGTTGTTCTGGAATGCAGTTGTTCTGGGATGCCTGGGTGTGGGATACCTCAGGGCCTGATCCCAAATTCCACAGCATCACCCCAGACTCCATGCACACCTAAGCCTCCAAGATCCCAAAGCCACACTTAACCATTTTTCTTTTTCCTGCTCTGATTAAGGGTCTTCTGCCTCTCCCATCCCTTTCAGACCCCTCCCCCCACAGCTTGGCCCCAGGGCTTGTGACTCAGCAGTCAAAGTTAAAGTTCCCCAGGGCTGACAATTCAACCTTGCTCTCTGAAGCAGCCTGCAGGGAAGGCATACTGATTCATCTGGGCCTGCTGGCTCTTACTCCTCAGCCTTCCCTCATCCCCAGCCTGGCCATCCAGGTACCTGTCATTGCAGACTATGCGGTGTCCCTCTGAAGTCAGAACACCAATGCCTTCCTGTATCAGGACGTGTACACATGTATGCCAGCTGCCCCCCCACCCTTAGCATTTCTGCTCTAAACAGACAGGAGGAACAGTCTCCATCCAGAACTCGACAGGTGTGTTCTCAGCTTGAATTTAGGGTCTGAGGAGGTCAGAGCAAGCATTAAGAGACCCACTGGAGAAGGATCATTGGAGCAAAGAAGGGAAGGGAGCTGGGGAGGCAGGCAGGAAGAGACTCCCTGACTTGGGGAAAATTGTGTGTCTGACATGCATACGGAGTTGGGTAGTGCAGGAGGTGATGGCACCTGAGAACCAAAATCTGATAATACTTACTGGGCCTAATTTGTTCAGAGATTCTTCAAGAAGAATCAACCTCCACCACCGTACAACCTTCTAAAAGTTCTTCTGCATATCTAACCTCAGTCCTTTCTGCTGCAGTAATCAGCTCATTGATCAAACACTGCCAGGACCAGAGTTGGGGGGAGCAGCGCCCCCTACAACCCACACAGAGCCGAGGTGGGCTCCACCCGCCCCACGGTTGGACACAGCCCCCTCATGCACACAAGCCTCCCCGGGGCCACTACCCTCCTCCCTCTCCCCTATTCCCCAGCGGCCCTGTTCCTAAACTAGGACCTAGCTACATCTCCGACCTTTAACCTCAAGTGAAAACAGGGCCCTGGAACCTACGGCCTCTGGAGAGCTTACTCCACCTGTACCTCCTCCCAGAACCGCGGCTCCAGTCCCCGCTTCTGGTCCCAGGAGAAGCGCGTGGAGATAAAATTCCCGCCTCTCGGGGCCCCCTCCTCGCTCTCCCGCGCGGATGATGCGCCGCCGCGGGGCGACCCAAGCGTACCTCTAGGCCCAGCGCCACGGGGGTCAGGGTTGGGGTACAAGGAGGGGTGGAGTCTGTGGAGCCAAAGGAACCCCGGAGCCCGGGTCCCTGCAGGACCTCCCCACCCCACTCCGTATTCTCTCTCGAGGCTTCACACTGCCCCCAGCCTCTTCCCATCGCGCGTTACTCCCTCCCGCCCAGGACCCTCCAGACATCGGGATCCAGACAAAGAAGCCCGGCTGCCGGGGGTGAGCGCGGCCGCGCGGCGCGGGTGAGGCAGGTAAATACCCGCGGCGGGCCAACCGCCGCCCACCCTCCCGCGGTTCCCGCCGCCAGGGCGCGACACGCCATTCCCGCTGTCGCGACTCCCGGGAGACGCCGCAGTCGCGCGCCAGGCCCGGGCCCCGCGGGGCTCGCGCTCCCGACTCACCGGCTCCGGCGAGCTCGACCCGGCTCGGGCTCCCTCCTGGGCTCGGCAGCCGCCTGGGACTGCGTCCGGCGCAGGGTCCGCGCCGTTCGGGCAGGAGGCGCCCGCTTGGCGAAGTCGGCAAGAGACACCGGCTCCGTCGCTCATCGGCCCCGAGTCCGAGTGAGTCACAGAGAGACCGAGGGAGCGAGTTATAGGGGTGGGGAGTGGGGGGTGCGGCGGAGCCGGTGTCTCTTGCC
>NW_011495072.1:6519566-6525658 GCF_000754665.1 Bison bison bison | reverse complement strand
ACTCGCAGTCGGAGACACCCGGACACAAAGACCTCGTGCCAGGCGCAGACCCAAGTTTCTCCCTGAGAGACCCTGGGGACTGGGGCCGCCTTCCCCGAGAGATCAGATAAACTGACGGGACAGACCGACAGACGCACCCAGGGACCTTGACACCCTCCGAAAAGACGAGTTACTTCCTCAGCCGGGATGTTCCTGGTCTCCTGCTTGCTCCACGGACCCCCTCCGCGGGAAGATCGCCCGCGGGGCAAGCAGAGAGAGCAAGAGGGAAACTGAGGCCCCTCGGGGAGCCGCGTCCTGGCAGCCCGGCTTTCCGCGGGGGCACCGCAGAGTCACACAGGTTTAAGCAGGGGTATTCTCTCCCTCCCGGCTCCCCTTCGCGTCTCTATGCTTGTTCTGAGAGCGATGGCCAGTGCACTAGCCGGGGCTGGATCCGAATCCAGAATCCTGAGCTAGAGTTCTCCACATAGGCTCCGGGGTTCCCGAGGCTGGGGCTTTGGGGAGCAGGGACACCCAGGGCGAGACTCCAGGAAGGGAAGGGGCCTCTGCTTTCCTGTTACCTGAGTCGGCAGCGCTCGGACTCCGCTCTGGGGGCTCTAGCTCGAAGCTCCGACAAGTCTCCACGTCCAGCCCGAGAGGGGGCGGCCGGGCCCGGCACAGAGAGGCCAGGACCGCGAGCGCCGCCTGGCACCGAGGCTCCCCGGTCCCCCGCACCCCACTCATGCCCCGGACACCGCAGCCCTCCAAGCAGCCGCCGGAACCCGCGCCGCGGCCGGACTGGGGCGGGGCAAGGCGGCCCCAAGAAGACCCTCCCCGCAGCGGCCCCCTCCGGCTCCGTTCGGCTTTTAATCACTTCCCCGCAGGGTCTCCGCCCCTCACGTGGCATCCCGCGGCAGCTGGCAAGTCTGGCGCCTCACGGCCGCCCCCTCTACACTCAGCGACCGGTCTGAGTCCGGGCGGTTCAAGGCGGAGGGACCGAGTTGTCCCGCATCCTGGAGGGTTCAAGACCTGGGAAAGAGCCTAGGATCCGGCTCCGCATTCACGGCCTGGTGTGACCTTGGGCCTCCCTGAACCTCAATTTTTCCTCTCTGTGAAAAGGGTACAAATGAAAATGAGTGCTTCACGGGCTGCGGGGAGATGTAAAGACAGTGGTTGTGAAAACACTGGGTAAATTGCCACATGCCACACAAGTGGCAACGAAATGGAGAAACCTATTCTAGAAAGATGGATGACCCTTCTGGGAGTGGGAGGACCTTGGCCAAGGTTCCTAATCGGGGAAGTTAGTCAGACTTGCCCCCTGTGCCAGCTTCGAAGGCAGAAGACCCCAAGACTGTGGGGCGATGCGAACTGCAAAAAGACTTTCTGAGCCCCTCATTCCTGCTGTCCGCGGTACCCGCACGTTGCTATGGCGACGGGAGGCAGCGGCCGTCTCTCTCCATGGCAACCGGAGGGGAAAGTTTCTGGCGAATAAGAACGGGGGGCGTTTCAAGAGGGCCCTCGGTTCCCGCCAGACCCATGTCCCCGCATCGGTGTAACACTACCGACGTTACGCTTGCTGATAAGCATAACAAGAGCCAAAAGGACCGAAATTTAAACGGAAGGATTGAGGCTAGACTGGGCAGAACTCCCCTTTCGGAACTGTGGCGTCAGGTCCAGAAGCAGGTTGACTGAGGGGGCTTTTAGGTGCCCCTTTCAACCTGGAGGTCTGTGGACAGCCGCCAGGCCCCTGCGGGGCCTGTCACAAAAATCTTGCATTCTCGGCTGGTCGGCGGGTGGGCCTCTTCCTCTGTGGGGTTCACCCGAAACTCCAGGTTCAAGTCCCTTTGCCTTCCCGGAGCTGAGAAGGAAACTTTAGCTGCAGTCTCTGAAAGCCAGGAGGCTGGTGTGTATCTGGGTGGCGGGTGGAGGAGGAGGGTCTTTCCTCCTAATTAACACGCTAATTGGAAGTGGCTCCGGCGGTGACTCACTTCCCGGAGAGAGGAGATTCGGAGCCCCAGCTCCTGGCTGTCTCCATCGTGTGCCATCTGCGCTAGCCGGCCCTTGACAGCCCTGGGCAGCTAGTGCCCCGGGTACGGAGGGTCAAGACGACGCTTAAGAGGACCCTGGCAAACCGCCTGCGCTTCCTAGCTCTGTCCATGGTGCTGAAGGCTCCGTTGATGCAACTGGTGGCATGGGCACCCCATTAGGAGAGGGAGGTAGGCCGGGCAATTGCGGCTGGTTCGAAGCTTCCACTCTGACTTCAGGAGCTTGCGATAGGGGAGGACTTGGAACTCAGGCGGGAGTGACTGAGAAGACATGATCCCGGCCACACAATGCAATCCAGGCCACCTTCCTGTGAGAGGTGCTCAGTTGCACTGTCAAGAAAGAGTGAGGCTTTAAGAACCTACCTGAAGAGCCCAGAGGTCCCATCAGTTTTCCCTCCACCACCTGGAGAGACTGGAGCTCTCAAGACAGAGGCCCCTTGTCACACACTCATTAGCAATTTCTGAGGGGGTAGGTTTGTGTTTATATAAAATAACAAATGGAGACTAACTGCTCTTTGCCCCTGTTTATGGCAGCTCTGTTACTCAGCAGCAGCAAGTTCTCCCTCCCCTTCTCCAGTTCCTGGGGAAATTTGCAGAACAAAGCGCCTTGTTTTGCCTTTGCAGAGAATGAAAAAAACACTGGTCCGTTCCAAGGGCCCAGGCCTGTGATGCAGGGAAATCAATATTTTGCTTTACAACGAGTGGGGGAATTTGCATCTAAACTGAAGGCAAAGGATCCTGTTCGGAGCAGAGCAGGTGGCAGGAACCGAGAATTAACAGATAATTTCTCATTGTTCCCGGATTCTGCCTCCACACTCGGCAGGCAGCTCTGCAGCGTCTCTGGCGCCCCGGCAGCAGCTCCGGACCTGGCATTTCTCAACCACATGGGGAGAAAAAGGTTCGCTCTGACAGGGCTGTGGGCAGGGGGCTCAGGCTCCCCGTTCAGTCAATAACTATTGAATTTGGACTGTGTAAGTGATCGTGTGTGTGTATGAGAGTGATGAGAGAGACAGAGATAAGAGAAAGAGACACATGGAGAGGCAGAGGATGAGAGGGACGTGTACTGAGACAAATATAAGAGAGAGATGCAGAGAACAGAGAGACACAGAACTGGCATGTTTATAAAGGGGCCCATAAAGAAACACTGATTCCCAAAGAGAGATAAAAGAGAAACGTAATTATTTAATGATTCTTACATTAAGAGAAAAGCTCTGCCCTAGTTGTCATCTTCCTGCCCTCTCCCCACAGTTAATTGCTGATACATTTGGTCACATAACCAGCCACAAAGCAGAAAGAAAAAATCCTCATGTAAAGATGGGACTCTTTCCTCTTTAGAATCCCTTTAGACTGCAAGCCCACTCCCAAAACACATCTAGGTTTCTTTCCATATGAAAAGACTAAATTCAGACTCCAGAGTCCTATTCAGACCCGGGTAGGGGAGGAGAGAAAGAAGTGAAATTGTTACCCCTCAACTCTTATCTCTCAGAAGAAGATTCTTCTTTTTCCTCTCTTTGGCTTGCAGGATCTTCTTTCCCTGACCAGGGATCCAACCCACACCCCCTGCAGTGGAAGTTAAGAGTCTTAACCACTGGACTGCCAGGGAAGTCCCAGGAAAACATTCTAAGTTTTGGGGTTAAAGATGGGAAAGTGAAGGAGGCACAGAGCCAGCAAGGCATAGGCAAACAAGGGCACAGAGCTGTACCCCAGGGGGCTGGGTCCCAGGGCTGGTACACCAAACCAGCCCCGGGGCAGTCATGCTCCCGTAAGAGTCTTGGTTCTTTATTGACAAGATAACTAAGTGGGATGAGAAGCTCTTGGAGGCTTCTTCCAGCAACCACACTCTAGGATTTTACAGGAGAGGAAAGGAGAAAGCTGAGCAGGGAAAAGAAGGAGAGAGTGAGGTTTTTCTGGCTCTGAAGAAAAGGGTGAGTTTAAAATGTCCAGACTCTCTTTGGGCTTCTCCTCCCTCGTTACTCTCATTCCTGTACAGTCCTGGCTAGAGCTTTGTAAACCGGATTCCCCCCACTCCCCAGGCCAGACTGCTCAGAAGCAGGAGAAGGGGGTGGAGGTGAGGCAAAAGGCAAAGTGAGAGGAGGTTTGAGGCAAAAGCCAGCAGCCTCCCACTCCTATGCTCTCCTCTGATCAGAAATAACTGAAGTACACTTCCCCTGCCCCCCACCCCAAGTCTCTTAGGCAGTGGCCTGACTGCCCTTGGAAACTTCCCACCCTGCTCTGAGCTGCAATGTCCTGTTGAGTTATGCTACAAATAAAATAAATTAAAACAAAATAATAATTTCTAAAAAATTAAACCTCAGTAGGAAATTGCTAATGCTGTAGGCGGGAAGAATGAGCTCCTTTGACATGAGCCGATGTGTCATATTGTCTTTCCATCTCAATGCAATTTCTAAATAGGGAACCCTTTCCCCATTCCCTCCTCCCCTCCATACCCCCAGCAGAGATGTAAAGGGAGCAGTCTGACATTCATAGATACAGAGAAATAGACACAAGCAGACCCACCGCTTTGCTAAGCAGATTGGAGCCGAGAGGACTCTGACCCAACCTTGAAGACCACTGATCTCCTCTCTCCACCTCTCCAATCTCCTGCTTACTGAAGCATCTGGCCACTTTTGTGAAGGTTTTCAATTTTCTCTAAGACAACAGACATCAGCTCAACCTGTTCTGCTGGTGAAGAATTAAGTTGATGTCCTGAATTGGGGAGTGGGAGTAACTTTATACCATTATTTGGAACACACTCTTCCATGGAATCCCAATGGAGTTTCTGCCAAAACAGCTTTATCAGTATTTCCAGCAGATGTCACCCTGTCCCCCTCACCCCCACACCAACATAGCAACTCTAGGCAAAGCTCCATGACTTCTGCAAATCTTACCCCTCCATGCCATTATAAGAGTTTCCAGGAATTCCCCCTTCCCTGAAAGATAGAGAAGACATTGTAGAGCTCTAAGTCAATGCCCAGGTGTTTTTGAGAGTCCAGTCTTGCTTTTGTTTTAAGAAAGGTCCTCAACAGTTCAAGCTATCTAAAGTGAAAGTGAAAGTCACTCAGTTGTGTCCGACTTTTTGTGACTCCATGGACTATACAGTCCACGGAATTCTCTAGGCCAGAATACTGGAGTGGGTGGCCTTTCCCTTCTCCAGGGGATCTTCCCAACCCAGAGATCAAACCCAGGTCTCCCACATTGCAGATGGATTCTTTACTAGCTGAGCCACAAGGGAAACCCAAGCATACTGGAGTGGGTAGCCTATCCCTTCTCCAGTAGCTCTTCCCAACCCAGGAATCAAACCAGGGTCTCCTGCATTGCAGGCAGATTCATTTCCAACTGAGCTATGAGGGAAGCCACCTCAAACCACCTAAGCCAAGGGTATATTTGCCCTTCCTAGGTGGCGCTAATGGTAAAGAACCTGCCTGCCAATGCAGGAGACAGAGACATGAGTTCAATCCCTGGGTCGGGAAGATCCCCTAAAGAAGGGTATGGCAACACACTCCAGTATTCTTGCCTGGAGAATCCCATGGACAGAGGAACCTGGCAGGCTATATAGTCCATAGGGTCACACAGAGTCAGACACGATTGAGCAACTAACGCTTGTAGGCCAAAGCAGTCTGGGAACCAGGAAAGCAGATACAGGTTCAAGGTCAGAAATCATCATCTGTAATCCAGACCACCTGACCTGCCTCTTGAGAAATCTGTATGCAGGTCAGGAAGCAACAGTTAGAACTGGACATGGAACAACAGACTGGGTCCAAATAGGAAAAGGAGTACATCAAGCCTGTATGTTGTCACCCTGCTTATTTAACTTATATGCAGAATACACCATGAGAAATGCTGGGCTGGAAGAAGCACAAACTGGAATCAAGATTTCTGGAAGAAATATCAATAACCTCAGATATGCTGATGACACCACCCTTATGGCAGAAAGTGAAGAAGAACTAAAGAGCCTCTTGATGAAAGTAAAAGAGGAGAGTGAAAAAGTTGGCTTAAAGCTCAACATTCAGAAAACTAAGATCATGGAATCTGGTCCCATCACTTCATGGGAAATAGATGGAGAAACAGTGG
>NW_011495072.1:6515198-6519463 GCF_000754665.1 Bison bison bison | reverse complement strand
GATGTGAGAGTTGGACTACAAAGAAAGCTGAGCACAGAAGAATTGATGCTTTTGAACTGTGGTGTTGGAAAAGACTCTTGACAGTCCCTTGGACTGTAAGGAGATCCACCCAGTCCATCCTAAAGGAGGTTAGTCCTGGGTGTTCATTGGAAGGACTGATGTTGAAGCTGAAACTCCAATACTTTGGCCACCTGATGCGAAGAGCTGACTCATTTGAAAAGACCTTGATGCTGGGAATGATTGAGGGCAGGAGGAGAAGGGGACGACAGAGGATGAGATGGTTGGATGGCATCACTGACTCAATGGACATGAGTTTGGGTAGGCTCCGGCAGTTGGTGATGGACAGGGAGACCTGGCGTGCTGCAGTTCATGGGGTCGCAAAGAGTCAGACACAACTGAGCGACTGAACTGAACTGAAAGCAGTTTTAGAGCTGGACCTAACCATCGTGAGCCTAGGGCGCTCTCTGCATTACCTGAGAAGTGAGAATGATATTGGAGCGGAAGAGCTAGAAAAGAAGCCAAGTGTGCTCCTCTTCACACTGACTTTGTGTAGAAGAAAGAGCATGGGTTTTAGAGCCAGACAGACCTGTGTTCAGCTTTTGGCTCTGTCACTTACCAACTGTATCACTTGAGGCACTGTATCTTAGCTCTCTGAACCTCAACTTTTTCATCTGTAGATTGGGACATATGAGGTCTGCTTTATAGTATACAAGGATTAAATGCCTGGAGTTAAATGCTTGTTTTTTTATGGCTGATTCATGGCAGGTGTTCAAACAAACAACAGTTCCTACCCCTTCTTATTTCTGTCAGACCATACAGGGAAAGCCAGCAGGTGCATTGGCTAAAGATTAACCCATAAACTGAAGATTGCCAAGAGAAAATTTCTCTCATTTAATTTTTTGGGGGGCTGTGCCGGATCTTCACTGTAGTGTTCAGGATCTTTTCCCTGACCAGGGATTGAACCCAGGCCCTCTGCATTGGGAACACAGACTCTTAACCACTGAACCACCAGGGAAGTCCCTTCTCTCATTTAATTTTATAACAACCCTAAGGCTAGAATGTAAGGGTGCTAGTAGTCCATTTGGTGAATGAGGAAATTAAGTAACTGGTCCCTGGTCACACAAGCTAAGAAGTAGCAGATAACTGGAATCTGGGCCTTCTGGTCCCTGGTGAGGGTATGAATAATTTTTTTGTTTTACAAAAAAGGTTATAATATTTTAAAATTGACTTCATAATAAAGAAAAAGTACTTGGAAAGAAATTACAGAGCAGTGAAAGATTCACCCCTATATCTTTGCAAAGGTCTTGGCCCTCTGACCTTAGTCATCCAATTACCCCTTGGACCCAGTTGCTGGTCTAGAGAAAACAGTATCATTGATGAAACACAGGGCTGGGGCCAGACAGTTTCATGGCTCGGGACATGCTTGGCTGCTCCACTCTTGACAGAGACAAGACTCCTCCGAGGGCAGCTTAGGGAGTCTCTGCGGCAGCTGGCTTGTGTCCTGTGGTCATAGCACAGCTTCCAGGAAGGGCCAAGTCAAGGTTCTGGTAAAACCAGGACCCCAAAGACTGGAATTATCCCCCAGGAGCCTGGAGGGGGTTTGTAATCTCAGGACTCTGGCTGTTCCACTAATGAAAAGAAACCAGATAAAATGCCAAAACTAATTAAAGTGACAAATCCACAAAAGGTCCTGTCAAAACTAGAAAGTCTTAAATCCTGGATTTCAACAGAACCCAAGCAGGAGGACTCAACAGAGTGAGTTTTGGGTCAAGGGCCTTCCACTCCCTGTGCAATGGAAGGGTTGTACTCCCTGGAGAGAACAAATCTGCTTCCTAAATTGTAGCCTCCATCCATTCAGTAAAATAAAAATCCTTTTTTATCCCTGCTCCCAAGCCTCATCTATGTGTCTCTGTTTGCTAGAAGTGCCATGAATGACTTTACTGACTCAGCCCCCACCTTCATGCCTACTCCTGTACATTTGTAAAGTGGTACAGTTTACACAACACGTTCTTATATGATGTCTCACTTCATACCTGCAACAGCCCTAAAAAGTGGATATTATTATCTTTCTTTTACAAGGTGAGGTCTCAAGAGAGGCTAAAAATAACTGTCTCAGGATCAATTAGCAAGTGGCAGAGCCAGAACTTGAGCCTGTGTTTTCACATCATTCATTGATTCAGCATTTATTGAGATCCTACTAAGATCCAGTTCTGTACCAGGCACGTGAGATACAGTCCTATGTTGTTTCCCGTAAGCACACACAGCGTGCAGAGCCCTCAGCCCATGAAGGGCTCTACCCTGGGAGAATGCTCATAATCACTTGTGGAGAGAGGCCACATGTGAAATTGGTTTAAAATGAGTTCTTTGACCTCTTTGCTGCAGAGGTGCCCAGGCCCACATTGACTGTGAAATTCTCTTCGGTGGCATGATTCCCTCTGGATCGCCTTCCTCTCTTGATTCTCTCACTCTCTCTTGTCTGCCTCCTCCCAACCCTTCCTTTTTCTCCAGGATTCAACTCTCATCCCTTCTTCTGTCCCTGCATATTCTCTTGAGAGATCTCATCTACTCTGAGGGCTTTAAATACTAAATAATACTAACAGTATCAAACACTAAGATTTATTGTGTTTCAAAATCTATGTTGCTTGCTTAATATGTGCTGTGCTGTGCTTAGTCGCTCAGTTGTATCCAACTCTTTGTGACCCCATGGACTGTAGTCTGCCAGGCTCCTCTGTCCATGGGGATTTTCCAGGCAAGAATACTGGAGTGGGCTGCCCTGCTCCTCCAGGGGATCTTACCAACCCAGAGATTGAACCCAGGTCTCCCGCATTGCAGGCAGATTCTTTACTGTCTGAGCCACCAGGGAAGCTGCTTAATATGGATTGCATCATTTAATTCTTACAACAACCCTATTATTACCTGCAGTTTATAGGTATCAAGTGATAGAGCCAGAATTTGAACCCAGGAAGTCTCACTCCTGAGCCCATACTGCTCAGTTCAGTTCAGTTCAGTCGCTCAGTCTCGTCCGACTCTTTGCAACCCATGAATCGCAGCACGCCAGGCCTCCCTGTCCATCACCAACTCCCAGAGTTCACTCAGACTCACGTCCATCGAGTCAGTGATGCCATCCAGCCATCTCATCCTCTGTCGACCCCTTCTCCTCCTGCCCCCAATCCCTCCCAGAATCAGAGTCTTTTCCAATGAGTCAACTCTTCGCATGAGGTGGCCAAAGTACTGAAGTTTCAGCTTTAGCATCATTCTTTCCAAAGAAAACCCAGGACTGATCTCCTTCAGAATGGACCAATTGGATCTCCTTGCAGTCCAAGGGACTCTCAAGAGTCTTCTCCAACACCACAGTTCAAAAGCATCAATTTTTCGGCACTCAGCCTTTTTCACAGTCCAACTCTCACATCCATACATGAGCACAGGAAAAACCATGACTAGAAAAAGCCTTGACTAGACAGATCTTGTTGGCAAACTAATGTCTCTGCTTTTGAATATGGTATCTAGGTTGGTCATAACTTTCCTTCCAAGGAGTAAGCATCTTTTAATTTCATGGCTGCAGTCACCATTTGCAGTGATTTTGGAGCCCCCAAAAATAAACTCTGACACTGTTTCCACTGTTTCCCCATCTATTTCCCATAAAGTGATGGGACCAGATGCCATGATCTTAGTTTTCTGAATGTTGAGCTTTAAGCCAACTTTTTCACTCTCCTCTTTCACTTCCATCAAGAGGCTCTTTAGTTCCTCTTCACTTTCTGCCATAAGGGTGGTGTCATCTGCATATCTGAGGTTATTGATATTTCTCCCAGAAATCTTGATTCCAGCTTGTGCTTCTTCCAGTCCAGCGTTTCTCATGATGTACTCTGCATAGAAGTTAAATACGCAGAGTGACAATATACAGGCTTGACGTACTCCTTTTCCTATTTGGACCCAGTCTGTTGTTCCATGTCCAGTTCTAACTGTTGCTTCCTGACCTGCACACAGATTTCTCAAGAGGCAGGTCAGGTGGTCTGGTATTCCCATCTCTTGAAGAATTTTCCACAATTTATTGTGATCCACACAGTCAAAGGCTTTGGCACAGTCAATAAAGCAGAAATAGACGTTTTTCTGGAACTCTCTTGCTTTTTTGCTGATCCAGTGGATGTTGGCAATTTGATCTCTGGTTCCTCTGCCTTTTCTAAAAACCAGCTTGAACATCAGGAAGTTCACAGTTCACGTATTGCTGAAGCCTGGCTTGGAGAATTTTGAGCATTACTTTATTAGCT
>NW_011495072.1:6503935-6514251 GCF_000754665.1 Bison bison bison | reverse complement strand
CAAGTACTGCATTTAGGACTCTTTTGTTGACCATGATGGCTACTCCATTTCTTCTGAGGGATTCCTGCCAGCAGCAGTAGATATAATGGTCATCTGAGTTAAATTCACCCATTACAGTCCATTTTAGTTCCCTGATTCCTAGAATGTCGACATTCACTCTTGCCATCTCTTGTTTGACCACTTCCAATTTGCCTTGATTCATGGACCTGACATTCCAGGTTCCTATGCAATATTGCTCTTTACAGCATTGGACCTTGCTTCCATCACCAGTCACATCCACAACTGGGTATTGTTTTTGCTTTGGCTCCATCCCTTCATTCTTTCTGGAGTTATTTCTCCACTGATCTCCAGTAGCATATTGGGCACCTACTGACCTGGGGAGTTCCTCTTTCAGTATCCTATCATTTTGCCTTTTCGTATTGTTCATGGGGTTCTCAAGGCAAGAATACTGAAGTGGTTTGCCATTCCCTTCTCCAGTGGACCACATTCTGTCAGATCTCTCCACCATGACCCGCTGGTCTTGGGTTGCCCTACGGACATGGCTTAGTTTCATTGAGTTAGACAAGGCTGTGGTCCTAGTGTGATTAGATTGACTAGTTTTCTGTGAGTATGGTTTCAGTGTGTCTGCCCTCTGATGCCCTCTTGCAACACCTACAGTCTTACTTGGATTTCTCTTACCTTGGGTGTAGGGTATCTCTTCAAGGCTGCTCCAGCAAAGCGCAGCCATTGCTCCTTACCTTGGAGGAGCGGTATCTCCTGGAGCGGTATCTCCTCACCGCCGCCCTTCCTGACCTTCAACGTGGGATAGCTCCTCTAGGCCCTCCTGCGCCCCGGCAGCCACCGCTCCCTGGACGTGGGGTAGCTCCTCTCAGCTGCCGCCCCTGACCTCGGATGTGGGGTAGCTCCTCTCACCCGTTCCTGCACCGTCGCAGCCTGGCACTCTCGGCCGCTGCCCCTGACCTCTTGGAGTAATTCCTCTTGGCCGCAGCCCTTCGGGCATGGGGTCCTCCCGGCTTCTGCCCCTACCCTCGGACGTAGGGTAGCTCCTCTCACCCGCGCTTACTGCGCCAGTCGCAGCCGTGTAGGGTCTCCCAATTCTGAATCTGACTCCTCACTTTCTCCTTGGTTCTAGGCTTGCATTCCTAAATTCTTCTTGTGAACACTTTTACCCAAGGCCTCCTGAATCGAACCCGTTCAAGATAGAATTCATATTTTTCTTCACGAACCTGCTCTGCTCCCTTAAAAAAGGACATAACTAAACCAAATTAGACCCTAAATCTCAGGGCCCTCCTTGACTCTTGCCTCTTCCATATCCACCCACATTCAGTCTCTCACCATATCATCTTGTTTTAATCTTTAAAATGATGAGCCCCTGTCCTCCTCACCACTGTCACTGCCCCAGCATAGACACTCAACATTCCTCTTCTGGATCATGGAAGTCACGTTATGAGAAATTCTAATTATGTCACCCTCTCACTTAAAACCCTTTACTGACTTCCCAGGGCCTTCGGGATGAGGCTGACACTCTCTAGTACAGTGCTCAAGTCCCTTCCAGACCTGGCCTCAGTCCACTTATTTAGCCTCCTCTCCCAGAGACCCCTTATACCTCTACAGGCTGCTTGTCCAAGGGTCACAGAGTGATAATTCCTGTTCTCATCCTCACATCCCACCCAACCTTCATGCTTTTGCTGATGGTTCCTGCAGATCCTCTCTTCTCTACCGCAGCCCTCTTTAGATTCTGGAACTTTGCAATTGCTTGTCCCTCTACCCTGAACAACTTTCCTCTTTTCCTTATCATTCAGCTGGTTCCTAGAGGACATAGTAGGGCATGGAGGTTAAGACTGTGGGTTAGGGAGCCAGGCTGTGTGGGTTTGAATCTTAGATCTGCCATGTAGTAGCTGTGTGACCTTGAGCAAGTTACTAAACCTCTCTGTGCTTCAGCTTTCCTGTCCTTAAAATGGAGATGATAATAGTAGTATCAGAGTACACTCTCTTATCAGTATAACAATGTACCAAGAGGTTTAAATGAATTGAAATACATGAAGCACTCAAAACAGCCCCTCCCCTGAGTTCCAAAGCTGCCTCAGATGTTCCCTTTCTCATCAGCCCAATGCTCACTTTTTTTCACAGAGTTTAGCAACAGTACATCATTGACTTGTCAGTAGGTTGTGAGCTCATTGAGCTGGGGTCTCTGTCTCATTTATCTTCATCTCCTCAGTACCTTAAAACCTAATTCACACTCAGTGAGTGACTACTGCTCTGAAGGCAGGTATATATGTGAATATAATACAGTGTAAAGCAAGGGTGTGAGTGCTGAATGAATTCCAGAGTAGAATTAAACTAGCAAAATCAGGGAAGGCTTCCTGGAGGAGGAGAGTTTTGAGTTTTTTAGGCAGGTGAGACTGGAAGGAATAGGGGAATGGGAACGCCTTCCAGGTACACCCTGGGACAAGGCTTTCAGGCAAAAATAAGCACTCCAAGTGAAAAGGGAGTAAGCAGCTTTCCTCAGCTGGAGCATAGTTGAAGACAGGCAGGAGAGAGGACCATCAGCCCTCATGTATCCCCACATTCATGGCTGGAAGCTCAGTCTCACTTGCCTGGATGTTTACCAAGAGCCCAGGTTGTTCTGCCAGTCAGGAGGCCAGCCAAGGAAGACCAGAATCCGGCCCTCAGAAGGAATATGATGAAACTACAGGAAGTTGGGAAGGAGAAGATCCAAGCCCCTCTGTGAACACACCATAGTCTAGGTCCTGAAAAATTTCTTTGTGAGAGGAAACTGCTCATTTTTCCAAGTATCAAGGCATCACTGGAAAGCAAGTGTGTGTTCTGGGGCAGTTAACTGTTTTCCAGGATGTTTTTTATGATAACACCAATTACTGTCCAATTAGTGCTGCTAATGGGGACTGCTGCTAATGGGGACTGCTAATGGAGAATGAGAAGTCAAGTGGGCCTAAGGAAGCATCACTACGAACAAAGCTAGTGGAGGTGATGGAATTCCAGTTGAGGTATTTCAAATCCTAAAAGATGATGCTGTTAGAATGCTGCACTCAGTATGCCAGGAAATTTGGAAAACTTAGCAGTGGCCACAGGACTGGAAAAGGTCAGTTTTCTTTCCAATCCCAAAGAAAGGCAATGCCAAAGAACGCTCAAACTACCACACAATTGCACTCATCTCACACGCTGGTAAAGTAATGCTCAAAATTCTCCAAGCGAGGCTTCAACAGTATGTAAACCATGAGCTTCCAGATGTTGAAGCTGGATTTAGAAAAGGCAGAGGAATGAGAGATCAAATTGCCAACATCCGCTGGATCAGCAAAAAGGCAAGAGAGTTCCAGAAAAACATCTATTTCTGCTTTATTGACTGTGCCAAAGCCTTTGACTGTGTGGACCACAACAAACTCTGGAAAATTCTTCAAGAGATGGGAATACCAGACCACCTGACCTGCCTCTTGAGAAATCTGTATGCAGGTCAGGAAGCAACAGTTAGAACTGGACATGGAACAACAGACTGGGTCCAAATAGGAAAAGGAATATGTCAAGGCTGTATATTGTCACCCTGCTTATTTAACTTCTATGCAGAGTACATCATGAGAAACACTAGGCTGGATGAAGCACAAGCTGGAATCAAGATTTCTGGGAGAAATATCAATAACCTCAGATATGAAGATGGCACCACCCTTATGGCAGAAAGCAAAGAAGAACTAAAGAGCCTCTTGATGAAAGTGAAAGAGGAGAGTGAAAAAGTTGGCTTAAAACTCAACATTCAGAACACTAAGATCGTGGCATCTGGTCCCATCACTTTATGGCAAATAGATGGGGAAACAATGAGAACAGTGGCTGATTTTATTTTGGGGGGGCTCCAAAATCACTGCAGATGGTGACCGCAGCCATGAAATTAAAAGATGCTTGCTCCTTGAAAGAAAAGCTCTGACCAACCTAGATAGTATATTCAAAAGCAGAGACATTACTTTGTCAAAAAAGGTCCATCTAGTCAAGGCTATGGTTTTTCCAGTAGTCATGTATGGATGTGAGAGTTGGACTGTAACGAGAGATGAGTGCTGAAGAATTGATGCTTTTGAATTGTGGTGTTGGAGAAGACTCTTGAGAGTCCCTTGGACTGCAAGGAGATCCACCTAGTCCAGCCTAAAGGAAATCAGTCCTGAATGTTGATTGGAAAGACTGACATGGAAGCTGAAACTTTGGCCACCTGATGTGAAGAACTGACTCATTGGAAAAGACCCTGACACTGGGAATTATTGAAGGCAGGAGGAGAAGGGGAGGACAGAGGATGAGATGGTTGGATGGCATCACTGACTCAACGGGCATGAGTTTGAGTGATCTCCGGGAGTTGGTGATGGACAGGGAGCCCTAGCGTGCTGCAGTCCATAGGGTCGCAAAGAGTCAGACACGGCTGAGTGACTGAACTGAACTGAACTGAACTGAATGGGGACTGTGGAGTCCACTCCCCTACTACCCACACACCTCCTGTGGCCTCCCTCCCTTTCTACTTCGTACGCTCTTTCTCACTCCTGCACATGTATTCTCTTCCATCTCTCCCTCCAACCTCTGAGCTGGCTGTGGGAGAAGAGAGGGCCAAGGATGGGGCTCTCAGGCCTCCCAAATTAGAAAAGTGCTCCAGAGCTGGGAAGAGGGCAGAGAACAAAGGGCGGAGGATGGGGAGGGTGGTAGAGGTTGGCCTCAGGGAGAACATCTGCAAAGTTCATAAGGGACTGGCCGTAGCCTGTGAAGGCAACCTGCCCCTCAGGGTATGTGATGACTATTTGCCACCCCCACCCAAGGAACCTGTTGTGCCAGAGCCCTGGTACTAAAGGGGTTCGCCCCAGCAGTGTGGAGATGGCCTAGTGCTGAAACCAGGTGATGCATTGTCTAGGCTGCTGGTAGGAACATCAGCTAAGCTTGATAGGAACATGTTTTGTTTCATTCTGAGTAATTCTTTCACACACACGCACACGCGCAGTCTACCACACAGACATACACACAGAGGCCACATTCAGACACATGTACTCAGGGGGATTTTTCAGCTCTGGTCCTGAAAGCCCTGACAGTTTCTCTGACTTGCTATCCCTCTGGAAGGCTTTGAGCTTTTAGGAAACCCCAACGGGTTTTGTAGAATGGATGAAGTGGGAAGTTTTCAAAGTGCTGAGAAAATCATGGAGGAGTGGCCCAGAGCCCACTGAAGTCTTGGTTCCTGAGTGGGCTTCTTCATGGGGGTTTGGGGGGAGGTGGAGAACCACCCGCTGACCCACCCCAGTGAGCAGAAACCAACAGTGGCTGATGGAGCGCAACACTGGAGCCCCAGGGAGAGACAAAGCAGGAGGAGGAAATGTTAAACCTAGGGCTTAAGAAGGAGGAACCAGGAACAGGAGGTTGCTGAAGTGCAGCCTGGATGCAGAGGAAACTTCCAGATGGAGAAGACATGGGGGTGGCAGCGGGGCCACAGTTCTGCAACCCCAGGGGGAAAGCACAGACTGAGAGAGTGCCTGGGGCCCCGGCAGGAGGGGTGCGCAGCCTGGCTTATCTCATCGCTTTCAATTCTCTGTGATTCTTGCACATGAAAATTGCCAAATACCAATTGCTTTCCTCACAGCTCTGGTCACCTGGGGTGGAAGGTGGCTGAGAGGGGGTGGGTGGGAGTCAGAGGGCTTTCGGTTATTCACTGGACTAATTGTTAGAGCAGCCAAATGACCCAACAAAGGGAAGTCAGTTCCTCTCCCTGAAAGCCGTCCTGATCGTCCTGGAGGCTGCCTTGGGGTTTGTGGCCAGAATGCGGGTTCCGCTTTCCTCAGTCCCCTCTGGCTGCCCCCATGCCCCTCTCTCCCCGACCCTCCCCACAAGGCCCTTGAGCCTTTCCTCATTTTGAGTTTCTGCATTAGGAGAAGGGTCCCATCTTCCTGCCTTGGTTAGACTCCTGAGAGCCCTTTGTAGACCCTATATTTCTGCTGCCTTAACTGCCCTCAGACTTCACAGGAATGATTTACTTAATGATCCATCTCCTAGACCAGAGAGGGGCCAGACCATCTGTGATGTGAAGGCAAGGCATGCATCTGTTTTGTTCACTTCTGTTTTCCCAGACCTTGCTTAGTATCTGTTGCATAGTAGGTGCTCAATCAATTTTAATCAGGTGGATTAACTGACATAAGAGTTTCAAAATTGGTGGTAGTGATAGGGGGAGTTGTTTTTAATTTGATCAATTCCTCCTTTCCAGGAAAGGAAGGAATAGCCATGAAGTGTCTAAAGGCAAACGATAAGTTTGTGGACCACAGGATGGGAGAAGGGTGTGTCCACAACCTGAAATTCCTAAAATAGGCTGCACAGTGAGAGCAACTGCTTTGAAGATCTAACAACTAAAGCTTTGAGCTTTTCTCAGAAGCTCTTAGACCAGAGCCAGGGGCAATCCTCCTAGGAGGAGTTTGCCTCCCTCCCCTGATTTCACTGGCTCTGATGCTAGGTGCCTCCAGAGATGCAACTCAGGGCAGGTACTGCCTGACTGGCTCCACACTCAGCCCTTACTCAGTCATATCTGATATCTTTGCAACCCCATGGACTGTAGCCTGCCAGGCTCCTTGGTCCATGGGTATTCTCCAGGCAAGATCACTAGAGTGGGTTGCCATGCTTCCTCCAGGGGATCTTCCCAACCCAAGGATTGAACCCAGGTCTCCCACACTGCAGGCAGATTCTTTACCATCTGAGCTACCAGGGAACCCTGGCTCTACATTCTGGAAATACTATTCTTGGACCAGGAGCCTCATCTCTTCTGCTCAGTTTCTCCTGGGAGCAGTTGCAGATTCCTACTGCCACTCTATGTTGTGCTTCTAAGAGGAGTGTCTCCATCCCTTAATGGTCCTACCCAAATGAAGACAGAATTTTATTTCTTGAGTATTCTCAAGGTGCAATGACAGTCCAGCAGTTTGAAAAAGAGCCTCCAGAACAACTAAAGGAAGGAATTTTAGATTATATAAAAAGTTTTGTGTAGTTAGATTCCCAAAGCAGAGCCTCTGATCAGAGTTACCACACTTAAGCCAGAAAGAGCACATGCATGTCATTGGCACTCACAGAGGTCCTGGGCTTGTGGGGTTGGGCCAGTAGGCCTGGGGTCTCAGGGGTCATCAGCAAAATGGCAAGAATGAGTCCTTCCCATACAGTGAATGGTTCCTGACATTCACTGTAGGCTCTGCAGTGGCAGCTCATGGGTTGCTTGTGCAATAACCAACCAGAGAGTCCAAAGCTAAAGGCCACCAGGACCAGAGCAGGAGCCAACGCCCCCACTGTAGACCCAGAATGCCAGAGGCCAACAGGCATAGGGCCAACACATAGCAGGGCCCCAGGCAAGTGCCACAGACACTTGGAAATGTTCAAACTCGCCTTTACAGGGAGGGGGTGTTGAGCTATGTGGTTGAGTGGTTTAAGCAAGATGAGAGTTTAGGGCTGAGCAGAAAGCTTCCTTTCCTTCCAGCCACTGCCCATCTTTGGTTGAACTGATCAGGCTACACTGAGCTCTCTAATCAAAACATGAAATAAATAGGACCACAGTAAACTTTCACCTGCTTCCCAAGTGGCTCAGTGGTAAAGAATCCACCAGCAATGCAGGAGATGCAGGAGACATGGGTTCACTTCCTGGGTCAGGAAGATCCCCAGGAGAAGGAAATGGCAACCCACTCCAGTGCTCTCACCTGGAGAATTCCATGGACAGAGGAGCCTAGAAGTCTATTAGTGACTAAACAACAACAAACTGTCACCCAGAGAACTGGATGACCTCCATTTCAGCCCAAGACAGTTGTCATTGGGCAAGACCCAGCAGAAGTTAAGAGCAGGGCCTTGGAGTTAGTCAGAGATGGTTATAAATTCTGGGGATCTGGTTAATTCAATGTACATAAACCACCTCACCCCCCATTTAACCTCCTTTTCCTCTTCTGTAAGAGGGATAATATGGCCACTTGCTAGAACTATCAGGAGGACTGAATGTGGTTAATATCTGGGAAAGACTTAGCATACAGTAAGCGGTTATTAAATGGTAGCTCTGTGAAGATTATTCAGACTTGGTAAGTGATTACCGAGTGAGCTCAAATACAAGGGGATGGCCTTGATAAAGTGCCCTATTCCAGATGCCCAACTGGACGCATTAACCACGAGGAACAGTCATGCACACTCCTGCCCTGGCCCCAGATTGTCCTCAGATCCAGCAGGAGTACTCTGCCCCCAGGTAATGCAGGCAGATGTCTTTGCAGGCCTGGAAATCTTCAGATGGTCCCTTTCCCTCAACATTGAGATAGGCACTAGTGGAGGAGGGGGCTACTGGTTAAATCAAGCCATTTGACATGAATTATGAATCGGTGACCTTTCCCAGCTTAATTACTCCCTCTGCTGGGTGGTCCAGGGCTCCAGTGCTACGTCCACGGGGGGCAAATTTTGCTCACAGTCAGCAAAGCCCAGAGCATAGAGCTTCTGCTTTCATCCACTCTGGTTTGTGCAGCTATTTCTGTGGGAGGAAAGTTCTCTCACTGTGATGAAGGTCATGCCCTAGGTCAGTAGCTGGCCCCCTTTGGGCTCTCCTAATCCCTTGACCTTTGCAGAATCAGCTTATCATTCTTTTAAGCTTGATATCATTGCCAGTTCATTTTTAAAAAGTTGAACCTGAAGGTTATTAATGAAGCTGAGATACTAATAGATCTGTGGGTTCTTAAACTGCTGCATAGAAACAAGCACCTTCAGACAAAAAATTCACAGGGCACTCCATGGCCCTCTGGGACCTGAGGGGGATTCTGTTAGTTTGTAGCTTTGAGAGGAAAGAACCAAGATGTTGAATTTTTTTTTAACTAGAAAAGTTCAAATATATGTGAGAGTAAAACGAAATTCCATGCACCTTTCCCCTAGCCTCAAAGATTATCAGCATCCTCCCGATCTTGTTTCATCTCTTCCCCCAACTCTTTACTTTCCTAAAGCATTTTGAAGCAAATTACAGATATTATGTCATTTCACCTGTTAACCAATTCTTCTGCATGTGCTTCTAATAAAACCATATATATTAAGCATACATAATGAAACTAACAAAATAATAATTTTTAGTATTACTCAGGCCATATTCAAATTACCCTGTGGTCTGAAAAATAATGTCTTTTTATAGTTGCCTTGTTTCAATTAGGATCCAAAGTGGTTGGTTTTCAATGACTTTCTCTGTTTAAATTTGGTGATCTGATAGAATGACCTAGAGAAAAGTCCGGTAGTCATTAATAGAGGGTAGGGCTGGAGACATGGGGGAAAATTTGCATTTTTCAAAGACAAGTCTTGAGCCCCAGAAAATTGTTTTATGCTTGGGCTGTTGGGGAGTGTGCCCTGGAGCCTTGGGAGCAGAGATACTCATTTGACATAGTATCAGTTTAATAGCCATCTTCTTGGGTAAGTATCATATGATTACTGCAAACTGGGCTGGGGGCTTTGTCAGAGCCTTTGTGCTGCTCCTGTCTCACAAGTTGCATCTGTGTCATCCATTCATGGATTTAAGGGATGGTTATGGGCATGTGTTTTGAGCTGAGAGCTGAGGGAACAGACAAGGAACAGACACAGACTGGGTGCTACAGGAGCTCACCACAAGAAATGTCTTAAGCCCTTTGGCAAGTGTGTGCAAAGAGCAGAGGGAGTCACTGTGTCTGCTGAGAGTCAGAAGATTTCCAGAAGGGCCACACTGTGAACTGATTCTGGAGGTTTTGAAGTTTCTAAGAGGATCAATAAGTCAAATCTCCAGATTTTAAATCAGAAACAGACTTGGAAATCAGAAAGAGATCAAATATCTACTTTATTACAGGTGAAGCTGAATTGGGGTTCTCAATAAAGAAAGCTGAGCATCGAAGAATTAATGATTTTGAATTGCAGTGCTAGAGAAAACTCTTGAGAGTCCCTTGGACTGCAAGGAGATCAAACCTGTTGATCCTAAAGGAAATCAACCCTGAATATTCATTGGAAGGACTGATGCTGAAGCTTAAACTCCAATACTTTGGCCACCTGATGCGAAGAGCCATCTCATTGGAAAAGACCCTGATGTTGGGAAAGATTGAGGGCAGGAGGAGAAGAGGTAACAGAGGATGAGATGGCTGAATGGCGTCATCAACTCAGTGGACATGAGTTTGAGCAAACTCCAGGAGATAGTGAAGGATAGGGAAGCCTGGTATGCTGCCGTCTATGGGGCTGCAAAGAGTCAAACACGACTTAGTGACTGAACAAGAACAATAAACTGAATTAGAGAAAACAGCTTAAATCCAAGTCCTGAAGGGCTACCTGCTCCTTATCCTGAGTGATTTTAG
>NW_011495072.1:6487500-6503835 GCF_000754665.1 Bison bison bison | reverse complement strand
ATGCAACATTAAAGAAATAACAGGCAGTTTGTAAAATGCTATGGTAAACAGGTCAGAGCTTCATTAGAGTGGACCCTGGAGAGTGACGTTGGGAAGTTTATCTTAGCATGGGCCAGGAGCAGCTATGGATCCTCAGTTCAGGGAGGTCTCACACGTGAAGAGAGAGGAAGACTTCCAGTCCAGCCTGTGGCCTCAGTGTCCTTGCTCAAGGTCCTGGCTTAGGGACCCTGCCTAAAACCTTCCAACCATGTCCTGCCCCTCACACACTCTTCTTTAGGAAAGCTTCCCTTGCATCTCTTTTTGCTCTCCATGTTAATCTGTGCAGAACCTCCCACCTACGCTGCACTCAATGATTGCAGTGGAGGGCCCAGCACTTCCCACAGGATCTTCCACATTATACAAGTACTTGTTGCCAATGATGTTATCTCCCACAGACTTCTGGATGTAAGTGATTAGGTTAAGATGAGGTCATGGGAGTGGGGCCCCTGAGATGGGATTAGTGCCCTTATAAGAAGAAGAAAGCACCAGAGCATGCTCGCTCTCCCTCTACAATATGAGGATACAGCAGGAAAGCCATTGCCTATAAGCCAGGAATAAAGCCTTTACCAGGAACTGAGTCACCCAGCACCTCAATTGTGGACATTGTAGCTTCTAGACCTTTGAGAAATGAATGTTTTCTTTTAAGTTGCCCAGCCTCTGGCATTTTTTAAAGTAGCAGCCTGAGCTGAGACAAGTGGGGAGCTTGACAATGACTCCATGGGTGGAGTGGTTGGAAGAAAACATGATTGGGGGCATATAAGAGTGAGTAGTTGTGGGGTTGTGGAAATTACGAGTATGGTCATGTTTTTCAAGGAGTTTTGCTATAGAGGGGCACAGAGAAAGGAGGCAGCTGCTGGAGAAGATTGTGGTATCAAGGGATACCTTTATTTTAAGATGAGAGATATTCCAGCATGTTTGTATGCTGATAAGGATGAGCCAGGAGGGAGGGGAAAGTGATGATGCAGCAGAAAGAGGAGTCTGTGCAGGAATGATGACCTTGAGCAGGAGTGGAAGAGATCCAGTGCTGAGGGAGAGGCCTTGGCCTTTGATGGCAGCATGGCCACTCCATATCTGGTAACAGGAAAGAGATAGGAGGGAGATGGACTCCATGCATTCACTGTGAAGGCTGGCAGATGGGCATAGCCATGGGAATTTCTATTCTTTAATGATGCCAAGTGATTAGCTGAGAGTGAGGATGAGGTCATGGGAAAAGCGGGGTTTGAGGAGGTGGAGAAAGTATGAAAAAGTCCTCCTGAAGCATATAAGCAAACTAGGTGAATGTAGGAGCACTTCCCAGAGGCACTGAGGGCCCACTTGATGTTTATGGTCATGAATTTAAAATGAGACAAATCAATACGGGTTGTGGGGGCGGGGCGGGGGAGGTTTAGCCATGATTGCAGGGAGGAGTAGGCAGAGTTGGATTTAATCAGGACTGGACTTTTGCCAGCCAAATACTAAGAAAGAGATAGGGGCAAGAGAGTTTATTACAAGGATGCAAGGTGATACTTCCATGGATGGACCCGAGAATCTAAGCCGGGTAAGGCACGAGGTAGGCACAAACTGGGGAATGGAGAGTGAGGAGTGATAGTCACATTATAGGTAAAGATGAATGGGAGCAGGTGGTTAAGCAGGAAGATGGGACTGGGGCAGTAAACAAGCTGATGAGCTGAAAGGCCAGAGACTTTGATATGGCTGTGGAAGTCACCAGGAATCATGACAGGTAGAGAGGACAAGTAAGCCAGATGATAACATAGTCAGTGAACAGGAGAGGTCTTTAGGAGGGACTGTGCATTCGTGCTTAGACGCTTCAGTCGTGTCCAACTCTGCCACCCCATGGAGTGGCATTCCCTCCTCCAGGGGATCTTTCTGACCCAGGGATCGAACCTGTGTCTCCTGCATTGCAGGTGGATCCTTTACCCACTGAGCTACCTGGGAGGCCCAGCAGGGACAGTGACAGTTGCAAAAAGGGAGGATACTGAGTAGAATCGTCTGACGACCTGTGCTGCAAAGCAGCTGAGAATTCTGAGAAGGAAAGAGGGAAAACCATCTGAAAGTGGCAAAAGGAGTGAGGGCACTGACCCGAGGTCTGGGTCAAGGGAGGGCACATGGTGTTGGGCACGTGCTGTGAACCGGACAGGCACGGATTTTTATGGAGATTAAATTTCAACCGAGGAAGACAGATAATACACAAGTACATAAATAAATATAAATAAATATACAAGATAGTGTAAGAAAATGAGACGTGTTTTGATATAAATGAAAAGGGTGTTGTTACTGATGGTGTCTGGCCCTTGGGAGCTGAGGGAGCTGGCTTCTAGTTAGAGTGGTCTCAGTGAATTGGCCGTAGGGATCAGATGTCCCAGGAAGAGGAAAAAGCAAATGCAAAGACAAGTTCAAAAGCATGGTATGCTTGAAGCAAGATCAGAAAAGATCAGGATCCTTCAGAATTAAGGGGCTAGGCTCTAAGTCTGAAAGAGGAACTTAGCCAAACAGAGCCCCCAAGAAGCAAGGATCTGAGCTGGAGTTGTATGCCCACAATGCTTCAGGATATATTACATTCTAGATGAATTTCTGTGTGGCTCTGAAAAGTTACAGTATTCCCTATCCCTGCTTTTTATAAAGCTCCACATTTTTTTTTTTTTTGCCCTTAACCAAATTCTTCTCTCTTTGTCTAAAATTGAAGAACATTTTTATTCTCTTTGCATTGTTGGCTGAACATTGTGTCATTGGTCTTCTCTCTCACGTGTTCTCATTTTTTATTTTATTGGCATTCAGTGCAAAACGAAAAGCTGTGATCATGAAAAGGCAATAGAGGGATGGCTGGAGGAAGCTTGTCAAAATAACCTCCTGGCTAGTAGTTTTGCTTCTGCTCATCCCTATGACTTTCATATGCATAGAAAAGCCAAAAAATTTTCACAAATGGTGGAAAATTGCATTCTATTAATTTCAGAGACTGGCTTTGACAGCTCACTCTTCAAAAGTCGGTGCTTTTAGGGTGTTCAAGAAAACAGCACATCGAAATAAAAGCTATTTTGCTTATCTGTTTCATAGTTTAGAAAAATATATTTCAGTACATTTTCCAGAGAGATTTTGCTCAGAATCTTATCAGTTTATTTGGAGTCAGCTAGCCTGCACAAGCCCTTGACTTCAACTTGAAGGCAAAAGCTTAGAAACTGTGGGTGAGGCTGGTGAAAGAGAATCTCTTACAGAGACCAAATTAAGAAAAATGAAATGCTTTTCAAAATGAATAGAATTACTTGAGAAGCAAAGACTGAAGAGAAAACTCAGAGCCTTAGAATTAAAACCCCTTCCCACTGTATTCCTGGTATTTGATCATTCAGCCTCTGCTTGAATTTCTCTGACAAGGAACTCACTACCTGAGAAGATAGACCATTCTGTTTTTAAGCAGTTTTAACTAGGAGAAGGTTCTTCTTCTGTAAAGACAGAAATGAACTTTCTGCCACATTCACCTCTGGAGCCCAGTTTTATCCTCCAGAGCCTTCCCCACACAGCAGTTCTTCATGGATCACGAGGCAATTTTTCCATCTCCCTTGGATCCAGCATTTCTGATTACTTCTCTTTGCCATTTTCTAAGGTCTCTTCTGCTGCCCATGGCCTTCTAAAATCCAAAATGGTCAAACTCCAAGATTGCAACTCCATCTTAGACCTGTGTTGCTCTCATTGTTTTAAGGAAGAAGACACACCGGGTAGAGTGACACATGGTCTGCAGAGGATAAGGGCCTGAGAGTGACTGTCTACCACTCAGTATCTCCCTCAGATGGCTGGTGCTGCCCTGCAAAACCAGAGCTCATTCCCATCCCTCCTCCTCCACAAGGGTCAAGGCCAAAGATTACATAAGCACATGAATTTCTTATGCTTTTTTTGTGGTCATGAATCATTTTGAAAAGCTGATAAAAAGCTCTGAGCACCTTCTCTAAAAAAAAAAAATGAGCATGTGCATAAAATATTGTATTCAACTTCATCAAGTTTATCTACTTCATCCTGAATCCCATGCAGGAACCACACCCCCTCCCTTGGGGTACCAAGAGCCCTGCTCTAAACAAAGCCCACACAGCTCAGCATTAGGTCCTCCATGGCATTTCAAAAGAGTTTTCAACTGAGGGCTTGAAATGAGTCATCCCATCTACCCATCCTTTCAATCAAATACATCAACTGAGTGCCATGTGTCACACCCCAGGGGATAGCACTGAATAGGATGCAGTCTCCCTTCTCGGGAGTTTATAGTCCAGTGGGCAGAGAACAAGTAAGCAATCATGCTTACACAATTATGCTATTATAACAACAGCACTATAATAGGTATAAGGATGTAGCACACACAGCAACAAGGCTTATAACCTTGTCTGGGTATTTCCAGGAGGATTTTTTTTTAATTGAAGTATAGTTGATTTACAATGCTGTGTTTAATTTCTGCTGTGTAGCAAAGTGACTCAATTATACATGCACACATACACACTTACATATGTATTCTTTTCCACTATGGTTTATCACAGGATATTGAATGTAATTCTCGGTGCTGCACAGTAGGACCTTGTTTATCCATCCTGTATACAGCAGTTTGCATCTACTAATCCCAAACTCCCAATCCCTCCCTCCCCCACCACCTCCCCTTGGCAACCACAAGTCTGTTCTTATGTCTATGAATCTGTTTTTGTTTTGTTGATATGTCCATTTGTTCTATATTCCACATATGAGTGATATTGTATGGTACTTGTTTTTCTCTTTCTGACTTACTTTGCTTAATATGATAATTTATAGGTCCATCCATGTTGCTACAAATGGTATTACTTCATTCTTTTTAATGGCTGAGTAATATTCTATTGTATCTATCTAACACATCTTCAGAGAAGGCAATGGCAAAGAGTACTCCAGTACTCTTGCCTGGAAAATCCCATGGATGGAGGAGCCTGGTGGGCTGCAATCCATGGGGTCGCTAGGAGTCGGATACGACTGAGCGACTTCACTTTCACTTTTCACTTTCATGCATTGGAGAAGGAAATGGCAACCCACTCCAGTGTTCTTGCCTGGAGAATCCCAGGGACGGGGGAGCCTGGTGGGCTGCCGTCTCTGGGGTTGCACAGAGTCGGACACGACTGAAGCGACTTAGCAACAGCAGCAGCAACACATCTTCTTGATCTATTCATCTATCAATAGACATTTAGGTTGTTTACGTGTGTGTGTGTGTGTGTGTGTGTGTGTGTGTGTGTTAGCAGCTCAGTCCAACTCTTTGCGACTCCATGGACTGTAGTCCATCAGGCTCCTCTGTCCATGGATTCTCCAGGCAAGAATGCTGGAGTGGGTTGCCATTCCCTTCTCCAGGGGATCTTCCCAACTCAGGGATCAAGCTCCGGTCTCCTGCATTACAGGCAGATTCTTAAGCATCGGAGCCACCAGAGAAGTCCATTTACATGTCCTGGCTATTGCAAATAGTGCTACTATGAACATAGGGATGCATATATCTTTTGAATTACAGTATCATGGTGGGGATATGCCCTGGAGTGGGGTTTCAGGATCATATGGCAACTCTGGTTTTTAGTGTTTTGTGGAACCTCCATACTGTTTTCCGCAGTGGCTGCACCAACTTACATTCCCTTTCCTCTACACTCTTTTCAGCATTTACTATTTGCAGACTTTTTCATGATGGCCATTCTGACTGTTGTGAGGTGGTACCTCATTGCTGTTTCAATTTGCATTTCTCTAATAGTTAGTGATGTTGAGCATCTTTTCATGTGCCTACTGACCATCTGTATGTCTTCTTTGGAGAAATTTCTTTTTAGGTCTTCTGCCTTTTCTATTGGGTTGTTTATTTTTCTGTTATTGAATTGTAGGAGCTATTTGTATATTTTGGAAATTAAGCCCTTGTTGGTCACATCATTTGCAAATATTTTCTCCCAATCCATAGATTGTCTTTTTGTTTTGTTTATGGCTTCCTTTGCTTTATAAAAGCTTATAAATCTGATTAGGTCCCAGTTGTTTATTTTAGCCTTCATTTCTATTGCCTGGGAGATGACCTAAGAAAACACTGGTACAATTTATGTCAGAGAGTGTTCTGCTCATATTCTCTTCTAGGAGTTTTATGGTGTCATGTCTTATATTTAAGTCTTCAAGCGATTTTGAGTATATTTTTGTGTATAGTGTGAGGGTATGTTCTAGCTTTATTGATTTATGTGTGGCTGTGCCAGTTTCCCAGCATCACTTGCTGAAGAGGCTGTCTTTTCCCCATTGTATATTCTTGCCACTTTTGTCAAAGATTAATTGTCCGTAGGTGTGTGGGTTTATTTCTGGGCTTTCTATTCTGTTCCATTGATCTGTATGTCTGCTTTTGTGCCAGTGCCACACTGGTTTGACTACTGTAGCTTTGGTGGTTTTGTCTGAAGTTTGGAAAGATGCCTCCTGTTTTGTTCTTTTTGTGCAGGACTTCTTTGGCAATTCTGGGTCTCTCATGGTTCTATATAAATTTTAGAGTTACTTGTTCTAGTTCTGTGAAAATGTCATGGGTATCAGAAGGACTTTTAAGAAGAGACTGCTAAGTCCTCCAAAAGTTTCATATTTAGATAAATGTCTTTATCTTTTTTAACTTTTTATTTTGTATTGGGGTATAGACGATTAACAATGTTGTGTTAGTTTCAAGTAGATAGCAAAGGGACTCAGCCATACCTATGCAGGCATGCATTCTTCCCCAAACTCTGTTCTCATCCAGACTGCCACATGACACTGAGTAGAGTTTCTTGTGTTATACAGCAGATCCTTATTGATTATCCATTTTAAATATAGCACTGTGTACATGTCCATCTCAAACTCCTTAACTATCCCTTCCCCCATCATCCCTCCCCCAGGCAACCATAAGTTCGTTCTCTAAGTCTGTGAGTCCCTTTCTGCTTTGTAAATATAAATAAATGTCTTTAAATCCCAGCTTTGGTACTAATTCAATAGGCCAAACTGGTCACACTCTTGGCCCAACACAACTCCTCAAAGCAAAGACTCGCTTATTCATCTGCTCACGAGGTTGCCAGCCCCCAGCATCACTGTAAATCCTGCAAAAGCTGCTATTCCTTGCCCATCATGCTGTCTCCTCCGTGAGGAGTGGCTGCTGCTTCTTCCAGACATCACTGGCCCCCAGGCAGGTAAAACTGGGACACGACTCCGGTTGCTAATGAAGAGATGATGTTCCTCTAATGAACACAATGGCGCTGAGATCCCACTGTGGATGAATAATTACCTCCTAATTAAACATCGCCATTTGTTTCCCCCTCATTTATTCAGTATTAAATGTGAATGAAGTTTGCTTCCTATAAGACTCAGCTCTGACACCTTCCAATGGTATCACCAAGAAGTTTTTTTTCCTGCCATGCTTATCATAGCACCTGGTGCTCTTAAAAATCAGAATGTATATGTAATCTTTGTAGGTGGAAAACTTTCCCTTCTAACTCTGGATTCTCTTTGGACAAATGATCTGCACTGGAATTTTTTTTTTTTTTTCCTTGCCTCCAGGTTCTGCTTGACATGATCCTCTTCACTGATTAAATCCATTCTTCAGTGTGATATTGACCAAGTCTGTTTACTCTTCATGCCACTGGAGCCAGGAAGGGAAGGGTAAGGAAAGATCTCTTTTTAGCTCAGGTTTTGGTGTAGGCTAAGAGGAATGCAGTCATTTTCCGGCACAGAACAGTGCTGACTTGGGAGACAGGCAAGTTTTGAAGGCCCTGTAGGTTGTCTTCATGATTTGACTGTATCATCTGTTCAGAAACTTTGCAATTTCTCCAAACATTAGACATCTTCATACTCAAATACCTTTAGAAGGCCAGGCAGGATTTTTTTCTGAGCTATACAGGTTTGTCTGGGGAGCTTTCTCTGGCAGAGAGCATCCAGATTTGTCTGTATTTTGCAATGATTGTGACCTCAAACGCGCAGGAGACAGCACAACGGGAGAAGACTGAGGAATCAGGAGCCAGGGCAGTTAGTGGTCCCATCTGCCAGGATGGCATTTCCAGCTCTCCTTGTGTTTGGGCTCACATGGTGGTTTGGGCCAATGAGTTGGAAACCAAAGAAACATGTAACACTTTCACACCAGGGCAATTAATTGCTGGTGTGAGAGCCTCCAGAGCTCTGAGCTGGTGGCAGCTCCATCAGTAAGGGTCCTTGGGCTCTTGCAATGAGCAGACCCGCTCTTCCTAGTGTGAATTATGCACACGCATCACCATAACCAACGAACACTCCAAGTTCCCAGGGGTGGGATTCATCCCTAATAAAACTGAATGTGAACCCACATTTCAGAGTGTTCCTGATCATTTCTTCCTTTTTTCTTCTTTTGGTTTTTGGCAATGTCTTGTCAGACCTGATTAGATCATCAGTGTTTTAGCAGAATGTGGCAGGTGCAGAATGCGTATCAGGAGCAGAAATGTCAGTTCTGCTTTCTTATTGCTCATTCAGGCTTCTATTATTGGTGTTAACTTCTAACCACAGGAATCCTTTTAAACCATTTGTCTGTTTTATGAGGGCTCTTTTGGCTAAAACTAGATATCATAATCTCTAACTCAATAAAAACTAAATATTATGGGGGAAACAAAAAAGTATGTTGACAGGTGAGGATACCACTTCTGTGGGGACCCTCTGGGTGTGGGGCCCCCACTTTTGCTTCTGAGTCTTTCTGGACCATTCAAGATTCAGAACTGTCCAACATGTAGGCCATGTAAGGGCTCTGGTGTCATTAAAATATTAAATAATGCTAAGTGTAATACCTTATTTTTTAATAATAAAATACAAACAGTGCATTTTATTGATTCAAAGATGATTTTTTTTTGTATTTTAATATATCGGAAATTAGGATGTATCCTACAACTGATAGCATGTAATGGTTTGATTGGTATAGCTTTAACAATGTTCTTCCCACTGTACACAAAATAATGGCTTCTTTGGTAAATAAAATATAAGAAATAGAAATTTTAGAATCATCTTCTCTAGATCCAAATGGAATGTTTTGTGATCACTTTTGGAGACCACTTTTCAGGAATCTTGCTACTCAAAGTACGTTTATGTTTTAGGACCAGCATTATGGACACTACCTAGGAGTTTGTTAGAAAAGCAGAATCTCAGGCTCCATCCCAGACCTCCTAAGTCAGGTCTAACAAGATCCCCAGGTAATTTGTGTGCATGTTAAGGTTTGAGAATCCCTACTCTAGAGGCATGGAAATTTGTGATTTGTCCAGTGGAAGCTTATACTATATTTGATGACAGCAGATATACTTCAAAGGCAAGTGCTTTATCTACCTTGATGGTTGATGTCTACTTTTTTAAGACTCTGGGGCACCTCCTCAGTGGCATGCTGTTAAATGTTTAACAACTGGATCTCTGGAAAAGAAATTTGTAGTATTTGCCAGTGGGGCTTCCCTGGTAGCTCAGATGGTAAAGAATCTGCCTGCAATGCAGAAGACCTGAGTTCAATCTCTGGGTTGGGAAGATCCCCTGGAGAAGGGCATGGCTACCCACTCCAGTATTCTTGCCTGGAGAATTCCATGCACAGAGGAGCCTGACGGGCTGTAGTCCATCGGGTCACAAAGAGTCAGACACGACTAAATGGCTAACACTTTCATGATGTAAATATTCTTCTGTGACTGATTTCAAGCTACCAAGGGTTGTTTTGGGTACCACTTCTGGAAATTTAACAATCAGCTCTCAAGATCCAGCCTGAGTCAACTGCAGTACTTTCCTTCAGAAAGTCTTACCGACTCCTCCTCCTCCTCTTCTTCCTTTTCCAAGATTGAGTAAGAACCACCTGACCAGTGTACATCTCCTTCAAGGCAGAACCAGACTGTGCTACTTTACCTCATTCAGTGTGTGTGGTAGATGAATAATGGCCCCTCAAAGGCATCCATGTCCTAATCCCCAGAATTTGTTAATAAATTATGCTGTATTACTAATAGCTGGCCTTGAGATGGGATTATTATCCTGGATTATCTGTGTGTATTGAGTAGAATCCCAAGAGTCCTTATAAATTAGAGAGAAAGGCAGGCGAGTCAGAGTGATACAAGGTGAGAGAGACTCCATCAGAGCTGATTGAAGGAACCTCAAGCCAAGGAATGTGCCAGCCTGCACAAGCTAGAAAAGGCCAGAAAACAGGTTCTCCCTGAAAGTTTCTAGAAAGCAATACTTACCAACACTTTATTTTAGTGAGACCCATTTTAAATTTGGTTCCCAAAACTGTAAGATAATAAATTTGTGTTGCTTTAAATAACTAAGCTTGTGGCAGTTTGTTACAGCAGATATAGGAAGCCAATAGTCTGTCTTCCCCTATAGATCAGTGGTTTAAGAACCACTTAGCTACACATTAAAATCATTAAGAATATTTAAAAATTACAGATGTTGATTTAATAATGGCCTACATATTATTTATTTATTTGGCTGTGCCAGGTCTTAATTGCAGCACGTGGGATCTAGTTCCCCTACTAGAGATCGAACCCAGGCCTCCTTCATTGGGAGTGCAGTCTTAGCCACTGGCCCACCATGGAGGTCCCACATTAGGATTTGTAAAAGCATTCCAGAGTGTGACTGCCAATGCAGAGGACACAGGTCTGATCCCTGGTTTAGGAAGATCCCTTTGAATCCATGTGCCACAACTACTGAAGCCTGTGCACCTAGAGCCTGTCCTCCTTTACAAGAGAAGAAGACAACGCCGTGAGAAGCCCGTGCACTGCAGCTAGAGAGTAGCCCCTGCTCTCTGCAACTAGGGCAAGCCTACAGGTAGCAACAAAGATCGGAGAAGGCAATGGCACCCTACTCCAGTACTCTTGCCTGGAAAATCCCATGGACAGAGGACCCTGGTGGGCAGCAGTCCATGGGGTCGCTAAGAGTCGGGCACGACTGAGCAACCTCACTTTCACTTTTCACTTTAATGCATTGGAGAAGGCAATGGCAACCCACTCCAGTGTTCTTGCCTGGAGAATCCCAGGGACGGGGGAGCCTGGTGGGCTGCCGTCTCTGGGGTCACACAGAGTTGAAAACGACTGAAGTGACTTAGCAGCAGCAGCAGCAACAAAGACTCAGCACAACCAAAAGTAAGTAAATAAATAAAGCAGTGTGCACATATAAAAAAAAAAAAAGAAGAAGAAAAAATGTTAAAAGCATCCCAGAGGGCAAGAAGGAGCACTGGGTTCCTGATTCCATCATCTGAGAACTGGTTGCTGCTGTTAAGTCGCTTCAGTAGTGTCCAACTCTGTGTGAACCCATGGACTGCAGCCTACCAGGCTTCTCCGTCCATGGGATTCTCCAGATAAGAACACTGGAGAGGGTTACCATTTCCTTCTCCAATGCATGAAAGTGGAAAGTGAAAATGAAGTCGCTCAGTCGTGTCTGACTCTTAGCAACCCCATGGACTGCAGCCTACCAGGCTCCTCCATCCATGGGATTTTCCGGGCAACAGTACTGGAGTGGGGTGCCATTGCCTTCTCTGAAAACTGGTTAGAAAGGCAGAATTTCAGGCCCTAACTCAGATCTACAGAATCAAAATCTGCATTTTAAAAGATCCCCAGGTGGTTTGTGTGAATATTAAACTTGAGGAGCTCATGGGGGCTTTCCAGATGTGCTAGTGGAAGAGAACTTGCCTGCCAATGCAGGAGACATAGGGTTGGGAAGATCCTCTGGAGGAGGGCATGACAACCCACTCCAGTATTCTTGCCTGGAGAATCCCATGGACAGAGGAGCCTGGCGGGCTCTAGCTCATAGAGTCACAAAGAGTCAGACATGACCGAAGTAACTCAGCACGCAAACATGTATGTACTCTAGCTCACCAGCATTTTGAGGACTGAGACTCTTTCCTCAGCTGGCTTCCAAGCAGCCAGCACAGCCCCTGGCACAGAGTAGGCACTAACTACATATAAAGAAATGGTTAACTGAGTTCTGAGCAAATAGAAAGCTTGAATGCTAGAACAACAGGCAGAAATAAGCTGATGGCTTCAGAAAGATCTAAGATAATGGTCTGCAAACTTTTTTCATAGGTAGAGGGTTTTTTCTTTTAACTGAAGTCATAAGTAAAACTTGAATATATAAGACAGATGAAAGTGGCGCCGGTCGATTTCCCACTCAGCCTCTCCCCTGGTCTCTGCCCCACCATCCCCACCCTGGGATGGTGCCCTGAAGCTCAGTGAACACAGCAAGAAACTCTGGCTGAAGGAGAGGCCAGGGAGGGCCTGAACAGGATGCTGGGTAAGAACATGTCCAGAGCAAGAACAAGCCAGGTGGCAGTGTGACCCACAGCAAATGTACAGATAGGATGCTGTTGTTTGTTGTTTAGCTGATAAGTCGTGTCCGACTCTCTTGCAACCCCATGGACTGTAGCCCATCAGGCTTCTCTGTTCATGGGATTTCCCAGGCAAGAATACTGGAGCGGCTTGCCATTTCCTTCTCCAGGGGATCTTCTCAAACCAGGGATTGAACCCGTGTCTGCTGCATTGGCAGGCGGATTCTTTACCCCTGAGCCACCAGGGAAGTCCACAGATAGGATAGTTGTATAGTAGTGCAAGCTCACTGGAGCCCAAGGTGTCAGGCCTAGCCAGACCAAATAGACTCAAGTGCAAAATAAGCCAAGGTCAAGGTGCAGAGGTGACGACTGGGCATGGGGAGGAAGGCAGATGCAGAGTGCAAACATCCAGATGGGGCTGAGACAAGGCAAGAGGGAACAGGCAGGCCTGCACTCCACTGGTGCTTCCATTCATGTGCTACTCTATTCCAAATTCAAAGTACGGGAAAATAGAGTGCAGCTGGCCTAACTTGGGGTCCATGCCCTCCCTGGCTGGAGGAGGACAGGTCACCTCCTTTTACAATCCTGCCAATCTGTTACCCAGCAGGAAACAGGTAATTTCTCCAAAGGAAATCAATGTGCTGATAGGAACGAGCTGTTAAAACCAACAAAATTCCTTTTGGGCAGGAAGTGTTGTCTCTGTTTTTGGAGCCCCCTTCTTGGCACCAGGAGAAAATTACTGGCTGATATATACTCCTGCTTGACTCTAGGCAGGACTGTTCGTACACTGGGCATGTTATTCCCTAAAGTTTTTGGAGCATCTACTGTGTATCTGGTGGTGAATTCCAGTTCCAATTGAACTCACAGGCTGGTGAGGGAGAAAAGAACTGTAAAGAGACTATTCTACAAGGCATTTGATGGCATGGTACACACAGTTTAACAGAGTGGTTCAGAGCCCAGATTCTGCAACCAGATTGCATTTGAACTCTGACCCTGCCATTTACATGCTGTGTGAGCTTCAGCAAATTGTTCAGTCTTTCTGTGTCTTTTTTTTTTTTTTTTCCTCCCTGATCTATAAAAGAGGCATCATATTTGTAACTACATTCTTGGTTGTTATGAAAATTCAATGAGTTTGTGCGTGCTAAGTAATTTCTGTTGTGTCTAACTCTGTGCCCCTGTGGACTGTAGCCCACCAGGCTCCTCTGTCCAAAGGGTTCTCCAGGCAAGAATACTGGAGTGGGTTGCCATGTCCTCCTCCAGGGGATCTTCCCAACCCAGGGATCGAACCAACATCTCTTTAAGTCTTCTGCATTGGCAGGCTCGTTCTTTACCACTAGAGCCACCTGGGATGCCCCCATTCAATGAATTCTGTTCAGTTCAATCACTCAGTCATATCCAACTTTTTGTGACCCCATAGATTGCAGCATGCCAGGCTTCCCTGCCCATCGCCAACTCCCAGAGTTTTTTCAAACTCATGTCCATTGAGTCGGTGATGCCATCCAACCATCTCATCCTCTGTCGTCCCCTTCTCCTCCTGCCTTCAATCTTCAATGAGTAAATCATCAATCATTCAATGAGTAAATATTCCTAAAAGTGCTTTGCAAGTACTTTGTATTTGTAAAACGAAGCCATTAAAAGTGAGCCTGGACTGGCAAGGAAGCACAGAGGAGAGATACCTAACCCTAACCCAGAAGTTTGAGGGACAGTCGGAATGCTTCCTGGAGTCAGGCAGCTGGGACTTGATGGAGGCTGCTGAGGACAAAAAGCCCGAGTTCTCTAGGGGGCATCTGTGAGCTGTCATTATGAGAGGTGGCAGTGATGAGGTGGGGGCTTTGGCTCCCCTGCAATGTGCCCCCCTTTCTCCAGGCACCATGGGGGAGGCTGAGCCAACTCAGCCACAGTGGGTTCTTGGAAAGGAAAATGTCAACAGAAAAAACCTATCCCAGCCTGAGCCCTTGTGAAGCCTCCGTACTGCCTGGAAGGAGGAGGGGCTGTCTGCTGTTAACGCACGGATCAACTGCAAGATTTTAATCCAAGTCCAGCTCTCTGTGGTTACCAAGTGTATCTTTGGGTTGCCTCTATTAGGTGTCTGTGCATCTGAGGGATTAAATAATTAACAAGCTAAGAATGCTTACAGGACTTCTCTGGTGGCCCAGAGGTTGAGAATCTGCCTTCCAATGCAGAGGATGCAGGTTCCAGTCTTGGTTGCAGAACCAAGATCTCACATGCTGTGGGGCAACTAAACCCACTACCTCAACTAGACAGCCTGTGTGCCACAAACTACAGAGCCCACACACTGAAGCCCACATGCCACAACTAGAAAGAAGCCCATACACCTTAGCAAAGATCCTGCATGCCACAACTAAGACCCAATGCAGCCAAAAATAAATAAATAAACACTTTTTAAAAAATGCTGCTGCTGCTGCTGCTAAGTCGCTTCAGTCGTGTCCAACTCTGTGCGATCCTGTAGACGGCAGCCCACCAGGCTCCCCTGTCCCTGGGATTCTCCAGGCAAGAACACTGGAGTGGGTTGCCATTTCCTTCTCCAGTGCATGAAAGTGAAAAGTGAAACTGAAGCCACTCAGTCGTGCCCGACTCTTATCGACCCCATGGACTGCAGCCTACCAGGCTCCTCCATCCACGGGATTTTCCAGGCAAGTGTACTGGAGTGGGGTGCCACTGCCTTCTCCGAAAAAATGCTTAGAAACCCAACTTTTCTTTAACGCCATCCCAACGTGATTCCCACCACCTACATTACTCTAATCATCTCAGGGCTTCCACAGCTATTCAGTCCTGTCCTGATAAACTGCAGTTGAAAAAATTGTCCGTGCCCCAAGGACCCTGCCTCTGAGGACGTGGATAATCAAAGCAATCTGATTCTTACAAACTTTGACGAGAGCCACCTTTGACGTGAGCTCGCAAGCCCTAATGAGCTTCTTGGCTGACAGGTGGAGAGAGGGTCACGGACATGGAGTCAGAGCGCTGTCTGCAAGGTGGAGAGAGGGCCACGGACATGGAGTCAGAGCGCTGTCTGCAAGGTGGGGACGGGGGAAGCAGATGCTGCTGATAAATGCCTCTCTGGGGTCAGCCCTCAGAGATGGAAGCTGGGGCTCTCATCTGATCAGGCCACTCCTGAGTCTCTTGATCCAAGCAGAGCCATGGGTCACCTCTCTCTTCGCAAGTGCTCTGAGGAATAACGATCCGGTATGGAGATGTCTCATTATATCTGTTTCTCAGCTTGTTTAGAATGTGTTTCTTCGTTGTGCAGTGAGAGAAATTGGGGAGCACGTCAGTAGGGGTGGGGGCCCCCATGGGACCTCCACCATGGTTACGAGAAGGTGACACACTGAGAAAAAGGCTATTTGCTCTGGAGATGTCACAGGTACTGCAGGCCTCAAGGAGGCTGATGTGTAGTGAGGAAGAGAATTTGTTTCTTGCTGCTTGACATTATTGGTGAACACTCGTCCATTAGTATACTGAAACTACAAGAGAGCAGTCCTTTAAGCAGCTCAGATCAGGGGTAAGCGCTCTCTGGAGTAAGGTGGGGGCAGAGGGAGGGGTGGTGGGGGAGAGTCTGAGTAGGAATCAGATTTGCCCGCCCACTGGAATCCCCACACGTGCCGCTCCATGCTGTCTCCTTGCCAGACAGGAGCTGGCGATGGACCAGAGTACGAAGTAGAATTGCATTAAAGCAAAGATGTAAGACATGATTGGGCTTAGCATTCCTTCTCTCCTTTGCTGGGAGCTTCTCAAGAGTCAGAGGTGTGTCTTTTATTTCTTCCAAAGCCAGCCTCCCACCAGATGCTCTGCCCACCTCTGTTCTCACCAAAGCAGACTCAGGGCTGGACAGACATTTCCATGATGGAAGAGGAGAAGGGAGAGGACCCCAGCTTCAGTCACAGGAGCGATGGAGGGAAGGCGAGAAGGGGAGAGATGGCTGTGGCCCAGCTAATATTATCTCTTCCATTTGTTAAGTCTTACTCAATACAAGCACAGCCCCCTGCAAGCGCCGTTCTTCAAGAATTCCAGTCACAAGGCTTTCTCCT
>NW_011495072.1:6448047-6487400 GCF_000754665.1 Bison bison bison | reverse complement strand
TCGACAAGCCAGGTGGCAATGCCAGAGGCCCTGCTGCAGGCTGCAGGGATCCATGCGCCCTCCCGCCCTCTCCCACCCCGTGCCTTCATTTTATCCACACACGTACATTAGGATGTTTTTGTTTAATCTTCACAGCCACTCTCGGGGGTAGGAACTACTATTCCTAGTTTGCACGGGAGGAAACTGACTAAGGTCAAGGGGTTTTATGGATGGCTGGGAAATGGTACAATGTGGATTCAAATCCAGCTCCGTCTCTCTCCAAAGCTGGTACACTCATCTCTCCCCACAGATACACATTGAGGGGAAGCCCAAACACAGTTAGAGGGTCTGGTCACGCAGTGTGGAAAAATGCAGGCTCAGGGCACGTGCCTGCCACAATGGAGTAGCCGGAGCAGCACCACTGTTAACTTTCTCTGCTGGTCAAGGAAGCTAATTATTATTGCAAGTGTATGAGAGCTGTGCTATTGTATCTGTTCTTCTCAGAAAGAAAATAATGCCCCCAAATTGAGAACTTTAAGTATTATTAGTAACAAATTATTTGCAACACCCTCCACAATTGATTGTAACACATGCCTTCAGTTGTTCTCAAAGGAAGTGGTGCGTCAGAAGCAGATTCCTGGTCCCCACCCCACGGATTTGGATCCAGTGGGTCCAGGATGGGCCTCAGAAAGCTGCAGTTTCCGCAAGTTTCCCCAGGGCCTTTCTGAAGCTGATTGGTCCTTAGGCCCTACTCAGAGGAACCCACTTAGAGTATACTGGGTTTTCATGCCCAAGTTGTAGGTCAGGAGGGAAAGGCGCTGAGGCTGGGGTCAAGAGGCCTCAGTTCTGACCTCAGCCAGCTGCTCCCATGTGGTGTGGCCTCAGTCTGGTCCCTCTGGCCAGTTTCTTCCTGGGACACTGACTGGATGAACTCCGAGGGTCCCTCCAGTTCTAAGAGGAAAGCTTTTAAGGCAGGGCCCAATCCAGCCCATCAGGAGTGGAACTGTGTGCTTTCTTTTTATATTACTTTTTTATTGAAATGTAGTTGATTTACAGTGTTTCAGGTATACAGCAAAGTGACTCAGTTATATACATGTGTGTGTGTATGTATATATTCTTTTGAATATAGGTTACTATAGAATATTGAGCAGAGTTCCCTGTGCTATGCAGTAGGCCCTTATTGATTATCTATTTTATATATAGTAGTGTGTATCTGTTAATCTCAAACTCCCTCCCCCAACTCTTTCTCCTCTGGTGACATAAATTTGTTTTCTATGTCTGTGAGTCTATTTCTGTTTTGTAAATAAGTTAATTTGTAGCATTTTTTTAATATCCCACATATAAGTGACATTATGTGATATTTGTCTTTGTTTGATGAAAGTGAAAGAGGAGAGTGAAAAAATTGGCTTAAAACTCAACATTCAGAAAACTAAGATCATGGCATCTGGTCCCATCACTTTATGGCAAATAGATGGGGAAACAGTGGCTGACTATTTTTCTGAGCTTCAAAATCACTGCAGATGGTGACTGCAGCCATGAAATTAAAAGATGCTTACTCCTTGGAAGGAAAGTTATGACCAACCTATACAGCATACTAAGAAGCAGAGACATTACTTTGTCAACAAAGGTCCATCTAGTCAAGGCTATGGTTTTTCCAATGGTCATGTATGAATGTGAAAGTTGGACTATAAAGAAGGCTGAGCGCCAAAGAATTGATGCTTTTGAAGTGTGGTGTTGGTGAAGACTCTTGAGAGTCTCTTGGACTACACGGAGATCCACCCAGTCCATCCTAAAGGAGATTAGTCCTGGGTGTTCATTGGAAGGACTGATGTTGAAGCTGAAACTCTAATACTTTGGCCACCTGATGGGAAGAGCTGACTCATTTGAAAAGACCCTGATGCTGGGAAAGATTGAGGGCAGGAAGAGAAGGGGATGACAGAGGATAAGATGGTTGGAAGGCATCACCGACTCAGTGGACATGGGTTTGGGTGGACTCTGGGAATTAGTGATGGACAGGGAGGCCTGGAGTTCTGCGGTTCATGGGGTCGGAAAGAGTCAGACAAGACTGAGCAACTGAACTGAACTGAACTTTTCTCGCTTAGTATGATCATCTCTGGGTCCATACATGTTGCGGCAAATGGCATTATTTCATACTTTTTTATGGCTGAGTAATATTCCATTTTATATATGTACCATATCTTTTTTATCCATTCCTCTGTTGATAGACATTTAGGTTGCTTTTTTATCTTGGCTGTTATAAATAGTGCTGCCATGAACATTGAAATGCATCTGTCTTTTTGAATTAAGAGTTTTTTTTAACATCTATTTACCATTTGATTTATTAGTTATAATTTCTGTCCTTTGCCCATTTTGAATTAAGAGTTATTTGTCTTTTCTGGATATATGCCCAGGAGTGGGATTGCTGGATTATAGGATAATCCTATTTTTTAGTTTTTTTAAGGAATGTCCACTTTATTCTCCATAGTGTGTGGTTTCTCCAAGGCAGATAGGATAGGAGCTGGAGGAGCAGGTGAGGAAGGAGGAGGCTTAGTGGACTGATATGGTCCTGCCATTCAGTGAGTGGGGCCCCATGGACAGGACTGTCCTAAGATGCTTCAGAGTAGCTGAGTCGCCTGTAGCTGGATTCCTGAATGCTCAGGACTGCCCAGCCCTAGACAAAGCTGACCTACCGAAGTCTGGTCCTGTCTGCAGGCACAGTTCAGGGAAAAGGATTCTAGACTGTACAGGTCTTTGGAAAGGATTCTGTGCAAGTGGAAGAAGTCCTGGGTTCTCCTTGCTCTGGCATAAACCCTGTGTCCTTTCCCAATTTCCTTTACCTCTTTGGCCTTCAGGGTCAGTCACGTCATAAAACAAGGCTTGGGGATTAGACCTTATCAGAAGCCCCTTCTCCATCTCTGATCTGATGATTCTCAGGCATCTTTTCCACCCCGCAGAGCCCTGTATCTCATAGATTCTGTCACGGGCTCCAAGCTATTGAGGACAGCCCTGCACTGCTCCACAAACCAAAGTGAATGAAGACTGACAGTGGGTGGAAGCTGTCACAGCCTTAATTCTATACGAATAAAACATCTACGCTCAGAAGTGCCACTTGTACCTCTCTGTACACGCTCAGAATTAATGTGCTGTTAATGCTCGACAGCCTGTTCCTAACATTGCAGCCGAAATCACTTTGCTCCTGAAGCCACATTGGGAGGGGCCGAGCACAGCACCAGCTGTGCCTATGAAAATGGCTGTGTCTTGGGAGCAAGAGTGCCTTCAAACTGACAACTGTTAATCTCAGCTGCAAAGAAATCAAAGGGACAGAGACCCTGCAAGGAGTGAGGTGGGTGGTGGTGGGCAGGGAGGAGGGCAGAAGCAGCCCACACACCTTGCTCAGTGTTCTCCTTGCCCAGGCTCCTTATCCAGCTGTGCAGGGAGTGGAGGGGACAGTGGAAGCTGTGTCTTGCAGCAGCCCATGTCTTGTCCAGTGGGACAAGCCTCGCAGCCCTGGGGACAAGAGCCACGAGGAAGCAGGAGATGCTTCTTTCCCTGCAATACCATCTCAGTGAGGAGCTACAGAAGGACCACACCCTACGCTAAGTATAAAGAATCCAAAATGAATCAGGCACCCATTCCTCTGAACATCAGCCTTGAGCCACACCTCAATCCAGTTCTTGCCACCAGGAGCTGCCCTTGAGGTCCGGCTGGGGGAAACCAGGCCCATGGGATCCCCGCCCCCTTCGGAGTAGGCAGTCAGGGTAGTTTGATGGGGAGGCTCATTCCATGTGATCAGGGGTAGCCTCCTTGCTCCCCCACTTCTGACACTGCCCGAATTCGGGTCCTTTTACATCCTCATCTAGAGAGCCAATGGCCTCCATGCAGTGGTGGAGCTGTGTTCTAACAGCAAGATAGAGACCTGGGGCTTGTGCTGTTAGTTGATGGATCAGTGTTTCAGAGTCTTGCATGCACTCCAGAAGTCGCTACTGTTTTTGCTATTGTTTTTATCGCAGTCTTAAGAGTAGCCTTGTTTTGTTTTTCTGTTTTCTAGTTTTAATTGGAGGACAATTGCTTTACACTGTTGTGTTAGTGTCTGCTGTACATCAGTGTGAATCAGCTATCAGTATACATATCCCTTCCCTCTTAAGCCTTACTCTTACCCCTCTAGGTCACTGCAGAGCAAAGAGCAGCCTTGTGAACAACATTTCTTCCACTTGTGGAAGAGGCTCCAGCCTGAGGACCTGTGCTGTGAGGGATGACAGTCCCCCTGCTCCCTCATTCTTCCTCCAGCTGCTCCCCTGACTTCCAGACCCTGCTCCCCATTGGTGCTCCTCAGCTCTGCCAGGTAAACCTCTCCCAAGCCCACTAGGATGGGCTACTCTGCTGCCCACAGACCTCTCAGATTCAGACAGACTCATGACAGTGCTTACAAGGACATCACTCCCTCTACTGACTTTCAGCTACATTCCAGAAGCTGGGATGCTTCTTGTGCGTGAACTCATGTGATCTTCACCCCTTCCTATTACATCAGTATTATTACTAATCCCATTTTACAGATGGGAAAACTGAGCTTCAGAGACAGTGTGCAAGTGGCAGAGCCAGGATGAGAACCCTCAGCCCATGCCTTGCCCCTACACTTATGTGTGTCTCTGTCCTTCCGTGTGTCCGCAGGATAATGTCATAAACTGGTCCATGCTGGCAGGAACCGCGGATGGCTAATGCCTAATACAGAATTACCCCAGGTGTGTTCTGTGGACTATTTCTTGAAATGTTAGAGGAGTCCCAGGTCAAATGCACATAGAAGAGGCTGTCCATCTGCCTCCTGAGACATTCCTGAGAAGGGACCGGTCTCTCTGCATGACGGGGCAATTTATCAAGATGCATGTGCACGCAGGCTCAGTTGCTTCAGTCGTGTCTGACTCTTTGCAGCCCCATGGACTGTAGCCTGCCAGGTTCTCTGCCCATGGGATTATCCAGGCAAGAATACTGCAGTGGGTTGCCATGCCCTTCTCCAGGGGATCTTTCTGATCTAGGGATTGAACCCATGTCTCCTACATTGCAAGCAGATAGATTCTTTACCTCCTGAGCCATGTAGGAAACCATTTACCAAGATAATATTTTGTGTTTTGTTCTCACTCTGTTTTTCCTTCTCCAACCCCCTCTCCCTGAGAAAGTAACCAGCCTTTTGTTCCTGTCAACAGAGGGGAGGTTGGTGCTGTACGATTTCAGCAGCCACTTGTTGACTCACCCTTTTCTGCTTTTGGAGGAAATTCTGCTAGATTCTACAGTTGTTGTTTAATTGCTAAGTTGTGTCCAACTCTTTGACACCATGGACTATAGGCTGCCAGGCCTCTCTGTCCATGGGATTTCCCAGGCAAAGATTACTGGAGTGGATTGCCATTTCCTTCTCCAGCGGATCTTCCCGACCCAAGGATCAAACCCATGTGTTTTGCATTGGCAGGCGAGCTCTTTACCACTGAGCCACCAGGAAGTTGGATTCTCCCAGAGTGGAATACCAGGACTAATGTTATTTTTTTTAATCTATTTTATTGCAGTATAGTTGATTTACAGTGTGTGTTAATCTCTGCTCTATAGCAAAGTGACTCCGTTATACGAATATATATATTCCTTTTCATATTCTTTTCTATTATGGTTTATCACAGGATATTGAATATGGTATAGTTTCCTGTGCTTTATAGTAGGACCTGGTTGTTTATCCAAAGTGAAAGTGGAAAGTTACTCAGTCATGTCTGACTCTTTGCGACCCCATGAACTGTAGCCTGCCAGGCTCCTCTGCCCATGGGATTCTCCAGGCAAGAATACTAGAGTGAGTGGCCATTCGCTTCTCCAGGGGATCTTCCCAACCCAGGTATCGAAGCCAGGTCTCCCACATTGCAGGTGGATTCTTTACTGCCTGAGCTACCAGTTTATCCAAAGGCAAGTGCTTTTGCCTGGTGGAGAGTAGGGTGGGGAGGCAAAAGTAGAGAGAGATGCTAGAAATTCTTTAAGATGAAAAGGATCAGAGGCTGGGGGCTCCTGGGAGAAGCTGGCATCGGGGCCCAATAGGAGCAGTCAGGACATGATGGGGGTCTGTGGGGATGCCGGGCTCTGCGCCCCGAGGCTCCACCATGCCTAGTGCTGGCACAGGCACAGCAGGGCCACCCCATCACGTGGCCATGGGGCTTGCACCAAGAGCCCTTTGATGATGCCACTCCACCCAAGGGTCCTGCCTTGTGTCAAACTCCAGGACATTGTCCTAACCCTGGAGGGGGCAGCTGGGTTCAGGGGGTGAATTTTCCATTAGCCTGGAGGGTTGGAGACTCAGGTTGCATCAAAGCTGATTTTAAGAAAATGGGATCCTATGGCAGTTCTTACACAGCCAAGTTTGAATTTAGTTCTTAAACGTGATAACTCTTCATTTGTCCACAGAAATCTTTGGAAACACATAAAAGTCTATATTAACAGCTGTTGAAATTATTGGTCATTGGATCATTTGGGGGGAAATTCTGACTTTAGAACATTAGCTGCCATACCTGGGACTTAACCTCCCAGGAATAACAGGCCAACCAACACCAGACAAGAAAACAGAGGCAGGTAGAGAGAAAGTAGGGAGTGTGGGAGAGGGAGAAGGAAAGAGGGAGTGAGCAGGGGAGTCAAGGGTAGGTAGCAAGGGCTTGATCTAGAGAACTATGGGGAGCAAAAGACAAAGAGGAGATGGGCTGGGGACTGGATGGGGCGAGGTCGGGGAGGGAGAGTCTGTTGCAAGCAGGTGGGGACTCGGCCCTGCTGCTTAGGACACCTGGGCTGGGGTGTTACCCACCTTACCTGTGAGTCAAGCAGACCCTAGGGGGTTGTAACACCAGATGGATGCTCTTCGAGAAGGAAGACTGGCTGAATGTGTTTGGAGGGCAGAATCCTTTGAGGGAACTGAGGATCAGCGGACTAGATGTAGGCCTGCTTTGGCCAGGTGGCTAAAGGAAGGGGCTGACCATGGACCCAATGCTTCCCCTTCTGTCCACAGGGTGTGTTCAATCCAGACATTTCTCCCGTAGGGTACCTCCCAGCTATAACATTCTGGAAGTTCCATAAATGGCATTTAATGTAAAAATCAAGTAAAACTTACAACCAAATCAACCCCATACAGGTATAGGATGGCCACTGTGGATACTGAGCTACAGAAAACAAATGGTCAGCAGTTCATTCAAAGAGTTATACTTGGTGGTACTTCTGCCCCCAGAACAACTCTTTCTGGGGTCATGTGCATAGTGATGGAGCAAAGCAAAGGGAAGGGAGTCTAGGCTCTGCCCTGCCATACACACGCAGAAGGAGGAGCTCTCTTGGCTTCTACCTGCCTGAGGGCTGATGATGGAGGCCCAGCCTTGTCCTGGGGAGGAAGGTGTGATGCCATGACCCTGCTTTAAATCCCTTTACTGACATTATCCTGCAATACCCTTCAAATCGTATACTGGTCAAGACTTCTGGTGATGGACATCATAAACCCAGCTCAGACTAGTTTAAACACGGAAGGGAATTTACTGACTCAGAGACTTAGGAACCTTAGAGGAGCTTTCAGACATAGATGGACCCCAAAATTAAATTCTTTCATTAGGGTTCTCTCTTTTTTAACCTCTACTATTTCTACTTGGTTACATTCTTTGGACAGCCTATTCCCCACAGAGTAGGAGAATTTGCCTACTGCACCCCATACTTCATCCTCCCACTTAGCAGCTCCAGTAGGAAAAAAAATCTCACTAACCCCAGCAGAAAAATCTGATTGACCAGCTTGAGTCACTTGCTACTCCCTGAATTAAACTCTGCAGCCAAGGGATGAAGTTCTGTGAGTGGGCAGACCTGGGTCACATGGCTCCCTGTGACTAGGAGGATCAAGTGGGTGAGGGTCATCCCAACGTGAACCCCAGGGCACGTATTACCTACAGGAAAGAAGTGTGTAAAGAAGAGATTCTAGACAGATGAAGGGGCCAGATTTCCTCAGAGAGACTTTAAAAAAAACCCATTTTGCAGGTGAGAAAACTGAGGCTCAGACTGGTTAAATAATTCCCCTAAGGTTGCAAAACTGGGAAGTTGCAGAACTTGGACTTGAAGCCACATTTGTCTGCCTCCAAAATGTATGCTTGAATCATGAACCTCTACTATCTCAACTGTCCCAGTATTCCCAGGAGTTAAATGACTTCACTTCCAAATACTCGGGGCTTGTCATTCAGGGCTCCCAAAATAACCAAAGTTGTAGGAAACCTGACAGTAAGTTTGAGACTCCTGGACCCTCAAGGAATATGCTGTTCTGCTCTGTTCCTCTTCCTCTGCCTTTTCCCAGTTGGAAGGAAAGAAGTAGGGAACCACAAGCACACCCTTCATCATCTCTTTCAAGGCTGAATGCACAATATGCAGAATAAGTCAAGCATCATCATTTAAGGCAGAAGTTCTCAACCACAATGTGTCCACACCAGTGTGGTGACTCACTCATAAGGTGCGTTGCAAATGTTCTATTTTATTAGTAGTTAAAACATTGGAGTTTACAAATGATTTGCTCTTAAGAAAATAAACCAGAGAAAATTCAAGGCTACTCATATAACAACAGCCATTGCATTCACTTGTATTTTATGCTTTCTTGAGTGAGACAGAGGTGATGTTAAAGCCAGCAGGCATGACCTCGTCATCACCCTGGCATTGGTTAGAGAGGATTTTCTTGCTTGGGTGCCCTACTGGAGAAAGGGTTGGGAATTATGGATTTAAGGAAAGATTTCTGCCCACAAATACCTTCTCCACACCTACTTTTTATTCCACTAAGTAAAGGTATATTGGTTTTAAAAGCTAAAATTGAATAAAAACAAAAATAAACAAATGGAACCTAATTAAATGTAAAAGTTTTTGCACAGCAAAAGAAACCTAAACAAGATGAAAAGACAACTCACAGAATCGCAGAAAATACGTGCAAACAAAGCAGCTGATAAAGGATTAATCTTCAAAGGATACAAGCAGCTCATGTGGCTCAATATAAAAGGAAAAAAAAAAAGTCAAAAAATGAGTGGAAGACTAAATAGACATTTTTCCAAAGAAGACATACAGATGGCCAACAAACACATGAAAATATGCTCAACATCACTAATTATTAGAGAAAGGCAAATCAAAACTACAATGATATATCACCACACACCAGTCAAAATGGCCATCATTAAAAAAATCCACAAACAATAAATGCTGGAGAGGGTATGAAAAAAAAAGAACCCTCTTTCACTGTTAGTGGGAATGTACAATGTTACAGCCACTATGGAGAATAGTACGACATTTCCTTAAGAAACTAAAAATAAAACAACCATATGACCCAGCAATCCTATTACCGGGCATATACCCAGAGAAAATCAAAATTCAAAAAGACACACGCACCGCAATGTTCATTGCAGCATTGTTTACAACAACCAGGACGTGCAAGCAGGCTAAATGTCCGTTAACAGAGGAACGGATAAAAAAGATGTGGTTCATACACAGAACAGAATATTACTCAGCCATAAAAAGGAACAAATTTGGGTCACTTGTAGAGTCATGGATGGACGTAGAGACTGTCACACAGAGTGAAGTAAGTCAGGAAGAGAAAAACAAATATTATATATATTAATGTATATATGCGGAATCTAGGAAAATGGTATAGGTGATCTTGTTTGCAAAGCAGAAGTAGAGACACAGACCTGGAGAACAATGTAGGGATGTCAAGGTGGAAGAGAGTGGGAGGAATTGGGAGATTGGGGCTGATATATACATATGTGTGTGTGTATATATACATATATATACTATATATATAATAAGTAACTAATAAGAAGCAACTGTATAGCACAGGGAACTCTTCTCAATGCTCTATGATGACCTAAATGGGAAAGAAATCCAAAAAAGGGTGTGTGTGTGTGTGTGTGTAAAATATATACAAATATATCTATATAGCTGATTCACTTTGCTGTGCAGTAGAAACTAATACAACATTGTAAAGCAATTAATGCCAATAAAAATTAATAAAAGTAAGTAAACAAAAGCTAAAACTGGGTTGACCAGTTTTGACCATTCAACATTCACTGGCATATCACTGTGAATTATTGGACACCCTTGTTCTAGAATAAGGTATTCTAGAGCTCCCAGATGAATGGAGACAATTCTGAGTACTTTCAGATAATAAAACCTTCCGAAGGGCTAAAAAAAAGAGTCAAACTTTAAAGTGGAGCTTTAAATAGAATTGAAAGCTTTGAGTTAATAATTTTATGCAAAATAACTTTCACACTGGAAACAACTTCCAGAGTGACTGACAAAGTAGGCAGCAGACTTTTTTTTTTTTTTTGCCATTGTATTAAGGTGGAGCTTTATTCTTTCAGTTCTTTTTTGCTTTCTGGATATTTTTAATGTACTTATAGTATAAAAGAGAACCAGATCACTCACCCCTGTTCAGTGCAACGTTATTCATAAGAGCTAAGAGGTAGAAACAACCCCACAGTCCAGTAATAGATGAATGGATAAAGAAAAGTTGTGTGTATGTACAGTGGAATATTATTCAGCCTTAAAAAGGAAGGATATTCTGACACATTACAACCATGTTGTAATGTCCATGTAATGTTACATTATACTGTAATATCCTCAAGTGTAATGTCCTTGAAGACATGATACCAAGTGAAAGTGTGAGTATTTCATCACAGAAAGACAAATACTGTATGATTCCACTTGTTGCTTAGTTGCTAAGTCATGTCCGACTCTTTTGTGAACCCATGGACTATAACTTGCCAGGCTTCTCTGTCCATGGGATTCATCAGGCAAGAATACTGGAGTGGGTTGCCATTTCCTTCTCCAGGGGATCTTCCTGGTCCAGGGATTGAACCCGCGTCGCCTGCTTCGCAGGCAGATTCTTTACCACTGAGCCACCTGGGAAGCCCATGATTCCACTCACGTGTGCGTGCTGTGTCACTTCAATCGTGTCCAACTCTTCATCAGGCTCCTCTGTCCCTGGGGATTCTCCAGACAAGAATACTGGAGTGGGTTGTCATGCCCTTCTCCAGGGGATCTTCCCAACCCAGGGATCGAACCTGTCTCTTATGTCTCCTGTATTGGCAGGCAGGTTCCTTACCACTAGCGCCACCTGGCAAGCGCCTTGATTCCACTTCAAAAGTGAAGTGAAAGTTGCTCAGATGTGTCCAACTCTTTGCAACCCCATGGACCATTGCGTCCATGGAATTCTCCAGGCCAGAATACTGAAGTCAGTAGCCGTTCCTTTCTCCAGGGAATCTTCCCAACCCACTTACATGAGGTCAAGCTCATAGAAACAGAAAGTAGAATGAGAGCTGCAGGGATCGGAGCGAGGGGAACAGGGAATGAAACATAGAGTTTTGATGCTATAAGATGGAAAAGTTACCAGAACATAACCTGAATATAGTTGACGGTAGTGAACTGTGTATTTAAAAATGGTTAAGACGGTAAATTTTATCTTTCTACACCATTTTTAAAGCTTTTTTAAAAAAGAAAGAGACAAAACTAGGGCTGAGTAGTTCAGTCATTTGAAACAAACAAACAAAAAAAGCAAGGATGAGGAGGCAGCAATTGGTCCCAGAATGAAATCCCAGTAACCTTTGGAAGTCAAAAGTGACAGTGATCCCTTCTTGGGCAGAATAAATGTCAAAAGAAAAATCTACATGGAGAAATTAATTTCAAAAACAGAACATTCAGAAGTAGGAAGAAGAGGGGAGAGGAAGGGAAGGACTGGTGAGAGCCAAGCTGCAGTTGTCGTCTACAAAAGGATTATTTTCAATAATACACAAAAACACCCAAAACAATGCAGCTGTGTCATATCCAGCATTGTACAAAGTATTAAAGTGTTGCCACAGCTGTCACAAAAGCCCTTCATGCTGCTGGCAGGGAAAGAGTGCCTATGACTAATTAAAATAAAACCTCTCCAATCAGTGGTGTGTGTTTTAGAGTTAATCAGATTGCTTTCCCCACATCTAGCGAAAGAAAATGGAACGGAGATAAAGAATAGTTTGAAAGCATAGAACCCGATGATGGTAACTAGGCCAAGGCCTTGAGTTCTGAGTTGTCAAAAGGTAGTTTGTGGCAATGAAGGGGAGCACTATTGACTAACTGGAGGAGGCAGGGGCAAGGCATTGAAAGAAGGGCGAGAAGACAGACAAATCTTACCAGTAAAACTGCGGCATGTACGTCGGTTCGGCCTTAAGCTTGTTCTATTTACTCTTTTTCTTTCTCCAGTTGAAGTGTGGTAGATTTAGTGTTGTGTTAGTCTCTGTGTACAGCAAAGTGATTCAGTTGTACACGTATTTACATATTCTTCTTCGCAGTCTTCTCCATCATGGTTTATTATAGGATATTGTATGTGGTTCCCTGTGCTCTACAGTAGGACCTTGCTGTTTATCTGTTTTACATATAGCAGTTTGTATCTGCTAATCCCAGCTCCACCCCTTTTCCCCTTTGGTAACAACAAGTTTGTTTTCTAGGTCTGTGAGTCTGTCTCTGTTTTGAAAATAAGTTCAGTTGGTTGTATTTTAGCTTCCACATATAAGTGATATCATACAGTATTTGTCTTTCTCTTTTGGACATTTCACTTACTATAATAATCTCTAGATCCATCCCTGTTACTACCACTGGCATTATTTCTTTCTTGAAACAAATTAGTTCTTACCTAAATTTTATTAGTCCCTGCCCTCTTCCAATCCTAACCCCCACAGCTCCCAGAGGGTCGAGACAGGCAAAGACAGGCCTGCCACGCGGAGCTGGCTCATAGCAACACTGGAGCTCCCGGGGATCCCTCCAGGCTAGCCACCAGGCTCGTGCAGGAATGTGCTGGGTTATCGATATCGTGAGATGATGTGCACAAAGGCAGCTCAGTGGAAACTTTGTCACACAGATGGCTACATGAAAGCCAGCCTGGCCAGCAGCCATGCATCATGTCACTTCAATGTGCAGCCCTTCCTGACCGGGCGAGGGCTGACTCAAGCGGTGTCCACCGAAGGGACCTGTGTCCCCTGCCCTGCCTGCTCAGGACACCAGGATCCTGTCAGCAGTGGTTAGCGGGGGCTCTTCTCCCAGATGGATTCCATCTAGGAAAATACTTGGAGGTGTTCTTTAATTTAGACTTCAATAAAGATTAAACCAAGGATAATTGAGAATGGCTGAGTCTCACATTCTGTAGTAAGAGCTACCTAAAATTTAGTGTACTGTTAACTTGGGGAAAACTGCAATGGGGATCTGACTTTTGCTCCTACCAAAGTAAGGAATTGGTGAGTCCACTGATATTATGGAATCTAGGTCTAGCTGATCTGCTTCTTCTATTCCACTTGATTCTTGATCCATAATGGCCCAGGTTCACGGAACTGTTTCTTACATCAAAGCTCTTGTTATTAATTGGAGAGAATTCTCAATATTCGTATCTATAACCTCTCAAAGCTCAGATTTTAAATAACAAAGGCCATATCAATTGATATCCAGGGAGAGTGCCTTTTCCAATCTATTCTGCCAAATGCCTACTTTCGCTTATTTGTAACCCAAAAATGACTCCTTTCTCCACTTGCAATGTGCCCTTTGACTCCATCATCAGCATCGGCTTGTCTCTGCTCAGCTTCTTCTATGGTGGGCCGGGCTGGGAACTGGAATTCTTGGTATCAAGGATTACTTCTGGCCTGGTTCTGACTGATTCTCCCCATTGGGAAAGAAACAGAGATTCTAGGTCACTTCTTGAACAATCGTATTCATCATCCTCCCTTGGCTTCAGATGGTTTAGAGTTTACTCATTAAGCATTTCACATTTATAGATGAGGGCAGGAAAGAACTTAAGACTGAGCCACTGCAAATGGATATGAGCTTATACACTGTGCCAAGGTGCCCAGCCAAGGAGGCAAGGAGGGCTGAATTCCAGTCCTGCAGGAAGGGATGTCTTTGCACAAAAGGGGCATCTTTCCACTAAGCCAAATGCTGGTGGAGTATGTCCACACAGAAGGGTTATCCATTTAGAATTTACATACTTTATAGGCTGGCAACAGCCCATCCTGAGGCAGATGCTGTGGGATGGGGAAAGAAGGTTTCAAAGGAGCCTAAAGAAAAGTTTACCAGAATTGTGAATGTTGGAAATTCTGTATGATCCTCCCTGCAAATGTAATGGTGCTCAGTCTACAGATCAAAGATCAAGAGTCTGAAACTCTGTGTCCTAGCTTCACCACGGGGACATGCATTACATCTAACTCCTTTCCCTTCTCTCCTAACACTGCTTCAGAAAAGTAAGAGCTGTTTTTTTCTTATGCAAAACTGGGAGAAAGAGAGCTTACATAATGTACAAATACCACAGAGCATGGTAGACAGTTCAGAGCTGCATTAGATGCTACAACCCGATATACACACTCACTCAGCCAGCAGAGTAACTCTTGGGTCTAATTACATTCATCTGCAGGGGACGTGGCGTGGGGGCCCGAGGTGCCAGGACAGCTTGCAACAAAGGGGAGCTTTGTTCAGTGTGGTGGGTGAGTTCTGCCCTCAAATCTTGCTTCTCTAGACTTCCCTTTCATTCCTCATCTTTCACACATCCTCTCTCGCTGTGCATGTTCTGTGTTCTGGAATTCTCACTGCCTTCCAGACACCGTGTTTGCTTTGATTGATTCTCTTTGTTCTTCGTGTAAGCAGAGTTCTGCTGAACAGAATACTAGAGTCTCCAGCCAACTCGAGTCATTCCTTTCATGCCTACCTTCCCTGCTCAGGCACAGCAGTAAATGTGGAGACAGGGATTTTTGGAGCACCTACTATGCTCCAGGCATGATATGTGCTTTTAGTCTCTGGGAATACAGTGGTGATTCAAATAGCTGAAAATTCCCGCTTGTGTGGAACCTACACTTTAGAGCTGGTGGGGTATGGGAGAGACAGGTAATAAAATAAGCAAATGAAATGTATACTGTGTCAGATGGTGACAAGAGAGCAGAGGACTGTGGAGGTGGGGGTGCCGTTTTCTAAAGGTGCTTGAGAAGACCCTCAATGAGAAGACGACATTTGACTGAAGATATGAGTGAGCTGTGACTTAGTTGAGAGGAGAACTCATCGAGGGACTTCCTGGTGGTCCAGTGGTTAGGAATCCATCTTCCAGTGCAGGGGATGTGGGTTCAATCCTGGCTGGGGAGCTAAGATCCCATATGCCACGCAGCAACTGAATCTGCCTGCCACAACTAAAGGGAAGCCCGCACCTCCCCCAAGGGAGAGCTCACGTACCTCAGCAAAGATCCTGCATGCTGCAACTAAGACCCAACATGGTCAACAAATAAATAAATAAATAATTTAAATAAATAAAATAATAATAATGAGAGAATTCATCATGATTCTTTTGCAACTCTCACACTTTTGATTAGCTATATGTGGGCGTGCGTGCTCAGTCTCATCCGACTCTTTTTGACCTCATGGACTTCTGCCCGTTAGGCTCTTCTGCCCATGGGATTTCCCAGGCAAGAATAGTGGAGTGAGTTGCCATTTCCTCCTCCAGGGACTCTCCCCGAGCCAGGCATCAAACCCAAATCTCCTGTGTCTCCTGCAGTGGCAGGTGAATACTTTAACACTGAACCACCTGGGAAGCCCAGGAGCCGTGAAAGCAGGGACTTTTGTCTATTTTGTTCATTACTATATTCCCAGTGCCTTGGATTTAAGGGATTCTCAGTAAATGGTGCCAGAATAAATGAATGAATGCTATTTAAATGTGTGAAGATGAAATAGTTTCTGACACAGTAATAGTAATATTTTCCATTTTGGAGTTATTATATTCTTGAAAATTTACAAACATAATTTTATTTAATCTGCATATCATCATTACCCTCGTTTTACAGAGGAGGAAATTTACCAGCAGCTACACAGTAAAAAGAAGAGCTGAGATCTGAACCTAGGGCTATTTGATTCCACAGTCCACACTCACTACTGAGGTGTACTCTCTCCCCAGCAACCGGGCAGCAACTGCCAAGGTACCTGCAGGACCACTCACTGGAAAAGAGTCTGATGCTGGGAAAGATTGAAGGCAGGAGGAGAAGGGCATCACAGAAGATGAGATGTTCAGATGGCATCACCAATTCAATGGAGTTTGAGCAAAGTCCAGGCCCTGTATTAATAGGACCGCAATCACTATGACACTGTTTCTAAAGCTTCTCCCTGGGAAATCCTGGTGAACAGCCTGGGATAAGAACCTGTGCTAAAGCACCCTATCTTATACGGCAAGATCCAGTGAAAAACATTAATGCAGTGCCTACCCCTTTCTATACTTTAATAGAACATTTATTTACTCTCAAGCCAGTTTGGGACAAAACTGTGACATTTAGCTTGGAGCAACCCAGAGTCCCGGCTGAGACTTGTGCGGCTCAGGGTCTCTGCCCTCCTCACCCACATTTACCCTCTTTCCTCATGGCTCTGTGCTGTCCACTAGGGACAGGGTGAGGATAAGTCAGGACTGTCCCCCAGTGCAGAGCGCTCAAGCTCCACTGCTGCTGCTGGCCACAGCCTTATGAACAAACAAGGCTCCCGCCCCTCTGTTTCCACCCCACTTCTAGAGTACCTGCCTCCCATCATTTCCTGGTCCTACCACACGGAGTTCCTTTCAGTCCCTGAGCTTGTCATGTCTCACCTACTGGCTCAAGTCAGGCTTGTGCCTCTATCTAGACCAATCTTACCCTCTTATTGCCTGATTAACGCCCATTCATGCTTCTGGTCTCAGTGCAAATGCCACTTCTTTAACCACCTCACGCCCTGCCTAGATATCTCTCTGCTCTACTGGCAACCAAGATTTCCTCTACAGTAGGGAACTACCACCTTGGGTTCACAATTACCTGGTATTTCTGCAGAGGCTCACTGAGATCAATGACCATACCTCTTGGGAATCTCTTTGCAGCCTACCATTTATTCACTCTCCTCCAAGAAACAGTTTATCAAATTTTCTTTGGGATATGTCCTTCCTCCCCATTTCAGCCATGTGCTTCGTGTGAGATTGACACCAATGCCCAGCTCCAGTTGTGGAGCTTAAATTAACCAGCCTCCTCTATCTCCATTCTCCCTATCACAGTGATTGACTTGGGGTGACATGTGATTTAGGTCCAATCAGGTTGAACCTCAGGGCTTCCCCTGGAAATGATGTACCTGTCCTTTCTCCCCTACTGCACATGTAGACTCCTCAGATACCGGAAGTCACCCAGGACTGGGGGTGAGGCTTAGGGTGGACGAGTATGGCCGACAATGGAGCAAAGCAGAGCTAGGAAATGGAGAGAAAAAGACAAAGTCCTGGTCATGTTATTTGAGCCCGTGGATCAAGCATTGCCTGAACCTAGAGTTACTTTCATGCATTGGAGAAGGACATGACAACCCCCTCCAGTATGCTTGCCTGGAGAATCCCAGGGACGGAGGAGCCTAGTGGGCTGCCGTCCATGGGGTCGCACAGTCAGACACGACTGAAGTGACTTAGCAGCAGCAGTAGCAGAGTTACTTTGAGACTTGTCAGTTACACAGACCAATAAATTCCCTTTGTATTTAAACTAGCTCAAAAGTGAAAATGAAAATGTCAGTCGTGTCTGACTCTTTGCGACCCCATGGACTGTAGTCTGCCTTCTCTGTCTATGGGATTCTCCAGGCAAGAACACTGGAGTGGGTTGCCATTTCCTTCTCCGGGGAATCTTCCTGACCCAGGGATCAAAGCTGGGTCTCCCGCATTGCAGGCAGGTTCTTTACTGTCTGAGCCACAGGGAAGCCTAAACTAGCTGAGGGTTGTTTACTTGTTGCTACTTGCAACTAAGGAACATGCTAATTTCAAATTTTGCCTTATAACCACCATCTCACATCCAGTCCTCTGATCAAAGTTTGATCTGGGTAAGTAATCAGAGGACTGGCAGTTCTGTGCCCCCAGCCTGGTACAGGCAGGCCCTGGAAGCACTCAACCCTCTGTACTCTGGTAGCTGGAAAGGTTGGATCTACCTCTTTCTCCCCTATTCCTACTCGAGGGCTGGTCAGACATCTCTCCCTCAGCCTCCCAGGCCCTGCAGACGCAGCAGTGTTCTGTCTGACTGAGATACAATCCCCAACTCCTGGTCCCACTTACAGAATCATCCCTGATTAGCTTCATTCAAGCCCCCAACTTGGCTTAGCAGGTCTAATACCTCAGAGCTGGTTAGGGACCATGGGCCACTCAAAGCACAGATTTATGGTACAGTCTACTTGCCTTGAATAAAAAAAAAAAATCCAGGCTGTGATCGGTTCTTACTCACACTCCAAATGAATTCTGTGCCCTGTCAGTGTAAGCAGTCAATATCTACTCCTGTTGTTGGAATCACAGAATTTGAGAAAGAAACATAGGTCATTTATTTCAACCCCCTCCCAGGGTAGGGGTCTAGCATGCCTTGGCTTGAACACATCAGGGACCGGCTGCTCCATCCTTTGCAAAGCAGGCATGTTGTCAGACAGCTCAGATTGTTAGAAAGTTCTTCCTGAAATTGAGCTGGAATCTGTTTTCTTGTCATTCCACCTAGTCCTGGATCTGCCATCTGGAGTCGCTGGCATCAGCCTGTTCCCTTCCACACATGGCAGCCACTGGGATATATGAGGACAGCTCGCATGTCCCTGCAGTCTGCTTGACTCCAGGCACAGCATCCCTTGTGCCCTCACCCAGTCCTCCTGTGATTTAGCCTCCTGATACTGTACTAGCACATCACCTTCTGAATGTGCTCCACTGTGTGGTTGGCTCTGCAAAAATACAGCTCCTTGAAGAGATCTCAACACTCTAGATATGGCCTGTCCAGCACCAAGTACAATAGAACCATCCTGTAACTTCTTCTTGGCTTCCCACATGGCACTAGTGGTAAAGAGCCTGCCTGCCAATGCACAGTAGATGTAAGAGATGCGGGTTTGATCCCTGGGTCAGGAAGATCCCCTAGAGAAGGAAATAGCAACCCACTCCAGCAGTCTTGCCTGGAGAATCCCATGGACAGAAAAGCCTGGCAGTCTACAGTCCTTAGGGTTTCAAAGAGCTGGACATGACTTAAGTAACTTAGCATACACACACACACCTTCTTCTGGACTCACCACATTTATTAATAATGACATCAAGTTTCCAGTGTCATTTTGACAGCCTCATTGTACTATTGGTTCAATATTATATTATCAGGAAAAAAATCAATGAATTTTCCATATTTGAAGGTTTGATATATGGAACTCTATATTGATTTCTCCTTAGTCTTATCTTGTCAGTTTCAGACTGGGCAGAATCACAAATGTGACCATATAAATCATCATCCACGTCAAGAAATTTTGAGAGCAAAGGGGGTGCTATTATTGCTATTAATAACCATATTAAAGCACAGGGAGCTCAGCTCCATGCTCTGTGATGACCTAGGTGAGTGGGACTGGGTGGGGGGAGGTGGAAGGAAGGTCCAAAAAGGAGGAAATATACATATACAAACAACCGATTCACTTCATTGTACAGCAGAAACTAACAAAACAGCGTAAAGCGATTACACTCCAATAAAAAAAAATAAACAGGGCTTCCCTGGTGGCTCAGTAGACAGTCTGTCTGCTAATGCAGGAGACCTGGGTTTGATCCCTGGTCTGGGAGGATCCCACATGCCACACAGTGGCTAGGCCTGTGCTCCACAACTATTGAGCCTGTACTCTAGGCCTGAGTGCTGCAACTGCTGCAGCCTGCGTGCCCTGGAGCTTGTGTTCTGCAAAAAGAAAAGCCATTGCAATGAGAAGCCCACACTCTGCAACTAGAGAAAAACCTTCACAGCAATGAAGACCCAGCACACCCAAAAATAAATAAATAAATGTTAACAATAAATAAATACAATAAAAATAAATAAAATTACACTATATATGTGTGTGTAAAAATAATCATATTGAGATGGCAGGCATAACCAGGACTGTCCCAGTCAATCCTGGACACAGGCCACCTTCAGCATGGAGGTTAGGACCACAGAGTACAGGTTCAAAACCCAGTGCTCTTATTACCAGCTCTGTACTTCATATCTCAAAGTTTCTGTGTTCCCATCTTGAAAAGGGAGATAAAAGTCCTACATCATAGGGTTATCATAAGCATCAAACAAGATCATTTATGGAAAGCATTTAACCCAGAGCCTGGCTTGCACTAAGTGCTTAGAAAATATCACCTGTTATTTTTAGCTTCTTGAGCTCTTTCTGAATTTGAGCAGCTATCCCTTCCATATTGTGTCATCTTTAAATCTGATAAGTATGACTTCCACTGCTTTGTCTGAATTATTGCTTAAAATAACCTGTGACAGCATCTAAGACAGAATCCTGTGGCCTGTCTCTGGCGTTCTCTTTCCAAGTTCATGTTGATGCGTTGGTCTCTCTTCTTTGGATGTGGTTGTCAAACCAGCTAATGCTGTGCACTAGGGGAAAGCGAGTCCAGTATTAAGAGTTCCTGCAACAATTCAGAGGCGTAACGGCCATTCAAGTTTCTTTTTCTCTCACATAACCATCGGTGGAGATCCCACTTGGGCAGAAAGCCATCCTCCCACTGTCACTTAAGGACCCAGGCTGAGGGCAGTTCCTCCATCTTTAACACGTGGTTTCAGTTGCTCTGCTGGTCACCAATCCAGCCAACAGGAAGGGGAAGAATTTGAAGGAAGGAGAGAGATTATGGGGACCAGGCCCAGAAGTGGCAAACGTCACTTCTGCTCATGTGCCAGTGGGAAGAACACAGACACAGTGGGCACCTGCCTGCACGTGCATGTGTGCGTGCTCAGTCATGTCTGACGCTTTGCAACCCCAAGGACTGTAGCCCACAAGGCTCCTCTGTCCATGGAATTTTGCAGGCAAGAAGACTGGAGGGTTGCCATTTCCTTCTCCAGAGGATGTTTCCAACCCAAGGATCAGATCGAACCCGTGTCTCCTGCATTAGCAGGCAGATTCTTTACCACTAGCACCACCTGGGAGCTGACTTGCCTGCATGGAAGGTGGGAAACGCCATACAACTGAGCAGATGGGGCCCCCTCCACTCCTCTTACTACAAAGAGGGGAGATGGGAACTTGGCGGACAGCCAGGCATTTTTACCTCAACCATGTCCCTAATGCATTATCATTCAGCCCACATTTTCTATTTTGTCCTTGGGGAGATAAAGTCAGACTCTCTCAAAGGCCTTAAGAAATCAAAGGCCTCCAGCATTCTTCTTTGCCACTGGCCTGGTAAGCTATCAAAAGAGGAAATCATTTCCAGGGCCTTATAATAAGATAGCATACAGGTGGCCTATATAGTATCTGAAAAATGGTTTCACATTTTAGGCAAGGAAATTTATCTAATTTTTCCATTAATCTGTGTGAGGAAGAAACAATAAAGGAGAATGCAGGAACACAGTGGAGTTCAAAAAAGTCAAATGAAATTCTGAGACTAAGAATTTTATGGAACAGTCAAGCAAAAAAGGAATTCTACATAAAAGTTAAAGTAATGGAATAGATTGTTCAACATTTCTCTCTTAGCAGTTCTGAGCTCCTTGAAATAGATTGCAGAAACCAGATTTCTGAAGCAAGTAACATAAACATTATGTTCAGCTCTGAAACTCCAGCCTGGAGCTATTAAAGTCAAGCACTGTGGATAAGTAACCTCCTCCGAGATAACTCAGTTGTTCATTCAACAAACATGCGTACAGAAGCCACTTGGTTCTAGGTACTATGCTGAGAATAAAGAAATAAACAAGCAGTAGTCTCTGCTCTTCAACATTTTTTAAGACTAAAAGGTCAAAATTCCTAGTTGCAAAACATCAGGAACCAACTCTGACTACTTTAAGCAGAAAATGAATTTACTTACTGAAGAATATCAGTTAGATCACAAAATCTCTGGGGATCTACATTCCAGAACAGTTTGTGGAACTGCCTAGAGGAGATACCACTGGTCCCCCCTGTTGGCTGAACTGGGGACATTGCTGGTGCACGACCTCAGACGCTCTCTCTCCAGGATCTTCAGCCACTCCCTCTGAGACTGCATTGCATACAGGCTACCTTTGTCAAAACGTATCCCGTCTGGTGCTTGATGCTTCACAGCACTAGCTTCTGATTCGAGGTCCTGGATGGGCACGTGCGCTTGGTGGTCAGGTCACATGCTGCGCCATAGCTGCAAGGGAGGCTGACAAAGTGAGTATGTGCCTTCACGACGGGATGTGGGGATTCATAAAACAGTGAATTCCTCAAACAAAGGAAAAGTGTGAAACGTCTTGGGTGGAAAAAAAAATTCATGTTGATGTTTGGCAGAAACCAACATGATTCTGTAAAGCAATTATTCTTCAATTTTAAAAAAAGTTTTTTTTAAATAAAAAGATTGATAAATGTCCATGATGAGGTGAAAAAGATACACATAAATGCATACATTAAAGTGGAGTGTTTTAATGGATGGACCTAGAGATTGTCATAGCAAGTGAAGTAAGTCAGACAGAGAAAGGCAAATATCATATGATGTCACTTATATATGGAATCCAAAACCATGGTACAAATGAATTTATTTACAAAACAGAAATATAGTCACAGATATAGAGAACAAACTTTTGGTTACCAAGAGGGAAAGAGTGGAGGAAGGTTAAACTGGGAGATGGTAATTGACATATACACTTTACTACATATAAAAAAGATTACTAATAAGGACCTGCTGTACAGTATGGGGAACTCTTCTCGGTGCTCTATAATGGCCTATATGGGAAAAGAATCTAAAAAAGAGTGGACAGGACTTCCCTGGTGGTGCGGTGGACAAGAATCTGCCTGCCAATACAAGGGACATGGGTCTGATCCCTGGTCCAGGAATATCCCACGTGGTGTGGGAACAACTGAGCTCTTGCTCCGAAATAAGAGAAGCTAGCACAACGAGAAGCCCGCACACTGTGATGAAGAGAGCAGCTCTCACCTGCTGCAACTAGAGAAAGCCTGGGCAACAGAGACCCAGTGTAGCCAAATATAAACAGGTAAATAAAATAATTCTTTTTTTTAAAGGGTGGATATATGTGTATGTATAACTGAATCACTTTGCTGCACACCAAAACTAACATAGCACTGTAAATCAACTATATGCCAGTAAAAGCTTTTTTTAAATGGAGTGTCTTATAAACTTTATGAACAAAGAGTTGCAGAACCACAGAGGACAGAAAAGTCAAATCTTTCCCAGCCAGGTCAGCAAAATCTTCACCAAGGCAATCTCCAGCTCTCCCATCCATCTGACACATTATCATTCTGCTCACATCTTCTGTCTTATCCTCCGGGTTGTAAAGGATGAGTAAGAGCTTTCTGGGAAAAGATTCTGAGGGGAGCCAGGGGAGGCACCTAGAGAAAAGGTGTGTAAAAAGGCATGGAGGTAGAAGGCTTGGTATGTCTGCTGAGAGTTCCTTGTAGGGAGGTGAAGGCTGTGTATCAGCGGCAAGGGGTAGGTGGGCTAAGAGATTAGGATCGGGACCATGAAAAGCCTTGTTGGCAAGTAGGGAATATGAACTTTATTTTTAAGAAAAAAGGACTCATTGAGTGTCATGTAAGGATGGGAGTTGATAAAACCCGCTTGTTTTTAAGAAGTAAACTGGTGCAACATAGAGGGTAGATAGGGTAGGACTGAAAAATGAGGATGAAGAAAGAGAGCATATCTTTTGCTGATCTCCGCAAAAGCTAAGTGAAAATGATGCAGAATCAAGGCAGTGGCCTCAGGAATGGGGGGAAAGCTGGAAAATGCTTCCAATGTTGATATGTTCAATGGGAAACCAGACTGCGGGTCTGGAGATTCCAGTGAGGGATTCCTATTAGCATTTACATGGCTGTTGATATAAGAGAGGGTACGGCGGGTGCAGGGGTGGGGTTGTTGAACAGAAGGTGACTGGAAACATTGTTTAATCATTAGAATCCTCAAGCCAGGTTTCCCAATCCTAGCACCAAGCTGCAGGCAGAGTATGCCCAGGGCATAAGGTGCCACATGGGGTGTTGGTAACAAGAGGGAGATCTTGAGCTCCGCTTCCCCGAGGTCATGGTCTATTAGAAATGCCTAGAGGGCACTTAGGGTTTTGGCTACCCAGGATCAGTCTCCTCCTGTAATTGCAATGGTGCCTGATTTCTTTGGGGGAATTATCTCACCCATCGTGTATAGTTTTGTGTCAATTAAGGTGCCCTGTCCAACCCTGGGCTAAAAGGTAGGCAATGGCCCCAAGGACAATCAGACACTCTTCAAGGACTTTGTACGTTGAGCTAAGTGAAGCAAGGCTGGAAAGAAAAGTTTGGAGCTGGTTCAACCAGGCAACTTCTCCCTCGGGCGACATGTCCATCTGTCCCTGCTCCATGGAATCCTGAGCTGTACTTGCTTGGTCCTCTGCAAGCCTGCCTTTCCAGCTTTCCTTTCAATCCTGTGAACTCAGTGAGACTCTTCAGCTGAATTTCTCTTCTGTTTAGAAGTTGAAATCTGTGGCTTGCAATCAAAGAACCGCAACCAACTCAGAGTGCAAACACTCATGGGAACTCTAGGTAGGAATTCTTACAAACCAATCTCTGAACAGAGGCAAAGTGATTATAAAAAAGGAACAGGGCTCTCATGTGACCAGGGCTGGGACTAGGAGGCTTAGATTCAAGCTCATTGCATCTTCACTTGTCAGAAGACCTTGGATAGATCCTTTTGCCTTTCTGAGCTTAATGCTTTCATCTGCAAATCGCAGTAGTGGGCTGGATGATAACTCAGTCTCTGGTGGCATGTCAACTGATCCTCAAGAGAGGGGGGCTTGATTCAGAGTGTTTGATGATTTCTATGGTATAAATACTCCCCTCATGGGTGATTTCAAACTCCCAATGTTTTAACAACCAGCTTACAAATATCCTGAAAATGTTGCTCTTGCCATCAGGTACAGGCTGGCTCTGGCACAACACTGTTGGTGTCAGCCTTCTAGAGGTGGCTTCTGGTCTGTGCCCCTCTAAACTGGGAAGCTAGAAGAATAAGTGTTTGGCTCTTGTTGGAAATGAAGAGTATGGAGCAACATTTAAGAATCACACAAGAAACTTATTACAATGTAAGTGACACTCTGAATTATCTTGGGGAGGCTCTCAGAAACCTGCACATGCTCCCTAGTGATTTTTATGCCGGAGGTATGAGAAACACAGGCTTGGAAAGTGGAAGGGAATATGAAGAAGGAACAGGGTACCAGTGGTGGTAGGAAATGGAGAGGCAAGGGGAGAGAGGAAGATTGCAGAGGAAATGGGTAACCCAGACTACAAGCACCACTGAGGGAGGAAAAGAGGGGAAGGAGGTAGGAAATATTCTCCACTAAACATCTAGACGTGGAATGCCCTGCAGAACGCCAGATATCAGAGGACTTGGACTAAGATTTGATGGTGATGGTGATGGTGATGGTGATGAGACTGCTGCTGGTGGTGATGGAGGGCAGTAGGCTTTGTTCACCAGCCTTACAGCGCTGGTAGGAAGCAGAGCCATCTGGTGCATATTCGGCACATTACAGAATCTATTTTGCTTTCACTAGTGCTGCTCAGCCAAATTTATATCTGTCTCTGGCTGCAAAACTTGCCTGGTATTGGACTAAGCCCTGAGCTCTGAGCAGGAAGAATCCTGTGCCAGGGACGTGATCAGGTTTCTCCCGAGCCCAGGGCAAGTCTACATCTCTGAGCCTTCCTAGAATTTGAGTCCTTGTTCCAGAGGGTGGGAACCCAGGAATGTCTCTAAATAAATGATTGAAAGCTCTGAAGGAATCTGTGCTCGCAGAGCCAACCCTCTGTCTCCTCCCACAGGAGAGGGCAGCTTTGGCCCCAACCTCACTGCTTTTTTCACATGCTTGGTCCTGCTAGTCTATGGCTTCTGGGGGCAGGGATGGGGCTTTTGTTCATCTTTTCAGGCCACAGCCTGTTCCGTGACTGTATCTGCTGGGTGCATGGAAGGAAGATGCAGGCAGGTGATGGCTACATACCACTAGGGCAGATACAGACAGAACAAAAGTCATAGAACAATGGCAGTGGGTGGCTGAAGACTTGGGGTCTGAACACTCTGAAATTCACCCTTCTAGAGGAGGAAAATGAGTCTGTTAGTGAATTAACAATACACTTTTAAAAAACTGACTTATGCTCCTGTCATGATCACCCGCAAGAAACCAAACAGAGGAAAACAAGACAACCTGTGGGACAGTAGGGGGCGGGGAGGTTTGGACTGATAGGCAAGGCTCGGGGACCCATGGAGCATTTGTCTCTGTAGTCTTTCAACTTATTCCTCCCCTGGCTGTACCAAGGCACACACGCGGTAATTTCTCTTCCCAGGACTGAAACACAGGACATCGCTAAGCCTCCTCTGGACCCTGAAATAATGCTTCGAGTTTGACACATCTCACTTTCCCCACTTACAATTCCTCATCAGAAAGTCTTTGTTCCATCCTGACATCTGAGACACCACGCTCAGCCCTTCAGCCCTGCTTGCTTTGTGTTCCCACAGCTCAGCTCAGACAGATGAAACGCTGGATAAAACCTCTCGGTGCATGGGGCAGGGACCTTGTCTTTGTGTCTCATAAAATGCCGTGTACACCTGCAGTGCTTTGTAAATAATAAATGGCCATAATAAAGAAGCTGCCTCTTTGGGGTCAGAGACACATGTTTGCAGAAAAACAGCCCCCTCCTGTTTCCCAGCTCTGGCTGGTGTGGCTGTCGCCTGAGCCTGAAAACACACGTCACGGAGCTTTCCAAAGAACCATGTAACCCGAAAACTTAGGGTTCTAAATAGAATAAAAGGCACAATGCCAGATTTCTTGGCCAAGGGAGGTCAGGGAGCAGCTTGCTGACATACTATGCACTTGAAAAATAAATGCACCATGGAAATGCAAGATGTCATTATTATTATTTTAAGTTTTATTATGGCCTTTACAAATTACAATGGCACAGGCCTTTTTAGCCAAGTACATAATAGTAATACTTTACTATTGAAAGAGAGAATGATTGGTAAACATCAGGTATTATTTTTATAATAATAACTTACCAATTCAGTATAGGGCAGAAGGGAAGCCTCTTGCCAAATGGGTGAACAAGCTAAAATGGACAAAGAGGGTCTCTTTAGGGGAATTATGGGAAGGACAGCAACACAATTCCCATATGGTCACTCACTATGATGACCTAATGCCACAGACACTGGGAACAGGTAGAGGGAAACACGGATAGATCCATGGGTCTCTCATTACAACTAAGAAATGACAGTTCATCTTTTTGAAAATGTGCAGCTAAAATCTCCCCACCTTGTTCCCTGTTCCAGGGCATCACCAGGGCAAGAAAAGCTCTCCCATAATGTGCTCATTTATTAGCTATTTTGGCTGCAGAAACTTAGAGTGCTTCATAATAATAGCAGCCATTATTTTCTGCACACGTGCTCTGAGCCAGGCACTGTGTACTCCCTTATTTAATCCTTTCTCCTTACCCGATGGTCCCAACATGTCATGGTAAATAGAAGGGGGAAAAGTGGAAGCAGTGACGTTTTATTTTCCTGGGCTCCAAAATCACCGCAGTCAGTGACTGCAGCCATGAAATTCAAAGACACTTGCTCCTTGGAAGGAAAGCTATGACAAGCCTAGACAGTGTATTAAAAAACAGAAACATCATTTTGCCGACAAAGGTCTGTATAGTCAAAGCTAAGGGTTTTCCAGTAGTCACATACGGATGTGAGAGTTGGACCATAAGGAAGACTGAGTGCTAAAGAATTGGTACTTTAGAATTGTGGTGCTGACAAAGACTCTTGAGAGTCCCTTGGACTGCAAGGAGATCAAACCAGTCAATCCTAAAGGAAATCAACTCTAAATATTCATTGGAGGGCTGCTGCTAAAGCTGAAACTCTAGTACTTTGGCCACCTGATGCGAAGAACTGACTCATTGGAGAAGACCCTGATGCTGGGAAACACTGAAGGCAAAGGAGAAGGGGGCAGCAGAGAATGAGATGGTTAGAAAGCATTGCCAACTCAATGTACATGATTTGAGCAAACTCGGGGAGATAGTGGAGGACAAAGGAGCCTGGCATGCTACAATCCATGGGGTCACAGAGTCAGGTATGACTAAGAGCACTAAACAATCTACCCTATGAAGTAAATCCTGTTTTTCTCCATTTTACAGGATAAATAATCCTGTCGTTACTACAGGGTAATAATCCTGTTATTATCCTTAAGGCTCAGGGTCTAGGCCCCAGTAGAGTTAGGATTCAAATAGTCTTAAATGTGAACCCAGAGCTCAAGATCTCACCCACCATGACCTACCACCTCCACTGCCATTTGGAAAATTTTTAATGGTTGAAATAATTTACTCAACATGAGTGGCTCAACCTTGACACCTCTAGTTGAGAGGGAATACTTCTCAGTCATCCAAACTAATGGGAAGGATAGAGCAGGGCGTGGGTAATCCCAATGCACAGATCCTCAGGAAGTCATTTAGTCTGGGCTCCAGACTGCCCAGCTGGGATAGTTCACAGCAGATGGCTCTCTGAATGATATTTTTCCAAGGCAGATATTAAAAGTAGCCCGTGGTTTCTGAGATACTCTGGCTAAGTGGGAGAGGGGAGTAACTCTGAAGAAAGGATGGGGATGGAGGGACTGCTGAGGCATGAAAATGTGACTAGTTAATCCATAAGGCTGATCATCAAAGTTGATTAGATTTGCTCTTTCCATTAATTAGCAGAGCTATACAGTTATGGCTCCTTTATACCCCTGAGACTTTAAAAAATGTTTTATCTTGAAATGAGGGAAGTGGAGGGAAATTAAAAAGGTGGATGCTTCAAGGTTCTTATCATCTCAGTGTGACCATCTGTCCTAGACTCAATTTATTCCAGATTGCGAGTCCATGAGCCATATTAACGAGAAAGTAGGGAGACGGCCTCCATGCAAGGCTTGCTCTGGACTAAAGTTATTGCCTCACAAACAACTCACTAATTTCCAATTAATCCTCTGATCCATCCCAGAGCCCTGGCTGGAACATGCTGTGCCCCTTTCCCACCCTCCTCGCAAGAAGGGAGCAAGATGAAACACAGACTGGGCAGTGCACATGACTTGCACTCCATGGATGTCACAGAACCACATTTGCCTTTAAAATCTCGAAGACGGAGGGCTGGCTGGGAGGACTTATGGCGGGAGAAGGGGTGTGTGCATGTGTACAAGGGCGGGTGCCGGTGGTGGGGTGTGTGAATGTGCACTTGCGCTGCAGTGCGAGTGTAATGTCATGTGTGCTGTGTCAGTCAAGGGCGTGGTGTGGTGGGTGTGACATCGTATGCGCATTGAGGGGGACAGATACAGTGGTAGTGATGGTGGTACGTGCATACGAATGTGTGTGCATAAAGACAGACTGACGCCGTCTGCAACAAAATAAACTGCTTGCAAAGGGAGTTTTTCCATTCCCTAGAAATTTGCCAGGATAACTTCTTTTTTGGCCAAAACATCTGTTCAGAGGGTCTCTGGTGCTCAGAATAAAAAAGGACAAGCTGGATTCCAACCAAATAAAAAATGCTAAAGATATTTTGGGGAGAAGCATTTTTTAAAAAAGAAAACCCAGTGCTAACAATACGGTGGTTTCAGTTTCCTTCCACTGGGTGACAAAAAATATTTAATTTTAAAACAAGTCGAGTCTCCGTCACTACGCTCCGTCACTACGAAGGGAAATGAGACAAGCTCGCCCCCCTCTTTGTAGATTCATCTCTGCTCCTGTGACGGCTCCTGTTTGCCAGGTCACGGATGGGATGAAATTTTCTCTTTGTGGAATATTAAAAAGCACTCTGGGTCTCCTAGGATTTGGAATGAATCTTGCAGAAACCCAAAGTCACTCTGATAGGGAGGTGCCATCTAGGGGCAGGGAGGGGCTAGAGGACTGTTCCTGCATGTTAACTCCTAGAGTTGGGACACTCTTCCAGGGATCAGCCCAAATCACTCCAGCACCTTCAAAAGTATTTCCACTGAGGCTTTTCATCAAGCCGAACTCCCCTGCAGAAAGGCATTCCAGAGTAATGCAAATGAAGTAAACAGGAAAAAGCGGTTGGCTTCATATCCATCAAGGAAATGCAAATTAAAACAATAAATCAATACAGACTTAGCAAAGGTTTTAAAAATGATCACGCCAGGGCACTTTCCTATGTTGTTGGAAGAAATGTAAATTAGTGTAACCTTTCTGGAAGTTTGTCAATACAAATCAAGAGCCTTAAAATGTTCCTATCCTTTGATGCAATCATTCCATTGCTAAGAGTCTAAAGAACTCAACAGAGCATAAAGATTTTTCTGTAAAGATGTCCATTGCAGTGTTAGTTTTAAGTGTGAAAAATTGGTGTTAACTTTAATGTCCATAATAAGGAGGTTTTAAGATAAATGGTGGAACAAGCACATAATGGTATGCTGCAAATACATTAAATATCATATTTTTTGGACACTACTTAATGACATAAGAAAATAGTGAAATAAAATATGAAGTGGAAAAAGCTGCATACAAAAAGTGTATATATATAACCCATTTTCATAGAGAAGGGGGCTAAAAGGATATACATTAAACTGTTAATAGCTCTTTTCTTTGAGGAAAGATTATATGTAATTTTTTCCTCTCTGCTATTTGAACTTTCATAATTTTCTATATTGAAATGATATATTAATATAATAAAATCAGTATATGAGATTAGAAAACAAAATTATTATGAACGACAGTCACAGAGACAGTAGAGGAATTCCTTTCCATTTGAGGGACGGGCACTCATCACTGCCAGATCCTGTGCTGTGTCATATCAGTTAATCTGCTTAACAGACTTGGAATGGCTATCTCTTATTATACTTCCAACACCACCTCTCACTTTCAGCCCATGGCTTTGCTTCCCATGTTAGCCAGTTATTGGGCTTCCCTGGTGGCTCAGAGTATAAAGAATCTGCCTGCAATGCGAGAAACCTGGGTTCAATCCCTGGGTCAGGAAGATCAGCCCATGGACTTGCTTCCCATTTTAGCCAGGGAAACCTGTGAAAATGCAAATCAGATCATGTTAGGGTGAAAGCCAGGTCCCTTCACCAGCCTATTGTTTAGTCACTAAGTTATGTCCTACTCTTTTGCAACCCATGGACTGTATATGTATATATGTACATATTTATGATTGTTTTAAGTTGCTGATCTCTTAATTTCAAATGCATTTTAATAATCCTACATTTGCAGAAATGAGCTATTTAAAACCCTAAAAGATGATGCTGTTAAAGTGCTACACTTACTATGCCATTAAATTTGGAAAACTCAGCAGTGGCCGCAGGACTGGAAAAGGTCAGTTTTCATTCCAGTCCCAAAGAAGAGCAAGCCAAAGAATGTTCAATTATCACACAGTTGTGCTTATTTCAAATGCTAGTAAGTTTATGCTCAAAATCCTTCAAGCTACGCTTTAGCCTCTTGATGAAAGTGAAAGAGGAGAGTGAAAAAGTTGGCTTAAAACTGAATATTCAGAAAACTAAGATCATGGCCTCTGGTCCCATCACTTCATGGCAAATCGACGGGGAAACAATGGAAACGGTGACAGACTTTATCATTTTGGGCTCCAAAATCACTGAAGATGGTGACTGCAGCCATGAAATTAAAAGACGCTTGCTCCTTGGAAGAAAGGTTATGACCAACTTAGACAGCATATTAGAAAGCAGAGACGTTACTTTGCCAACAAAGGTCTGTCTTGTCAAAGCTTTGGTTTTTCCAGTAGTCATGTATGGATGTGAAAGTTGGGCTAAAAAGAAAGCTGAGTGCCAAAGAATTGATGTTTTTGAAGTGTGGTATTGGAGAAGAATCTTTAGAGTCCCTTGGACTGCAAGGAGAGCAAACCAGTCAATCCTAAAGGAAATCAGTCCTGAATAGGCATTGGAAGGACTTATGCTGAAGCTGAAACTCCAATACTTTGCGCACCTGATGCAAAGGACTGACTCATTTGAAAAGACCCTGATGCTGGGAAAGATTGAGGGCAAGAGGAGAAGGGGATGACAGAGGATGAGATGGTTGGTTGGCATCACCGACTCAATGGACATGAGTTTGAGTAAATTCCAGGAGTTGGTGATAGACAGGGAAGCCTGGCATGCTGCAGTCCACAGGGTCACAAAGAGTCGGACAGACTGAACTGAACTGAACTGAGGCTTTAGCAGTACATGAACAGAGAACTTTCAGATGTACAAGCTGGGTTTTGAAGAGGCAGAGGAATCAGAGATCAAACTGCCAACATTTGTTGGATCATGGAGAAAGCAAGGGAGTTCCAGAAAACCATCTAGTTATGCTTCTTTGACTATGCTAAAGCTTTTGACTCTGGATCACAACAAACTGGAAAATTCTTAAACAGGTGGGTGTACCAGACCACCTTACTGTTTCTTGAGAAACCTATATGCAGGTCAAGAAGCAACAACTAGAACCAGGCATGGACCAACAGACTGGTTCCAAATTGAGAAAGAAGTACGTCAAGGCTGTATATTGTCACCTTGTTTATTTAACTTATATGCAGAGTACATCATGCAAAATGCTAGGCTGGATGAAGCACAAGCTGGAATCAAAATTGTGGAGAAATAACAGCCTCAGATATGCAAATGATACCATGCTAATGGCAGAAAATGAAGAGGAACTAAAGAGCCTCTCGGTGAGTGTGAAAGAGGAGAGTGAAAAAATTGGCCTGAAACTCAATATTCAAAAAACTAAGATCATGGCATCTGGTCCCATCACTTCATGGCAAACAGAAGGGGAAAAAGTGGAAGCAGTGACAGGTTTTATTTTCCTGGGCTCCAACATCACTGCAGACAGTGACTGCAGCCATGAAATTAAAAGATGCTTGCTCCTTGGAAGGAAAGTTATGGCAAACCTAGACAGCATATTAAAAAACAGAGACATCACTTTGCTGACAAAGGTCTGCATAGTCGAAGCTGTGATTTTTCTAGTAGTCACGTACAGATGTGAGAGTTGGACCATAAAGAAGATTGAGTGCTGGAGAATGGATGCTTTCAAATTGTGGTGCTGAAGAAGATTCTTGAGAGTCCCTTGGACTGCAAGGAGATCAAACCAGTCAATCCTAAAGGAAATCAACTCTGAATATTCATTGGAAGTACTGCTACTGAAGCTGAAACTCCAATACTTTGCCCACGTGATGTGAAGAGTTGACTCATTGAAAAAGACCCCGATTCTGGGAAAGATTGAAGGCAAGAGGAGAAGGGGGTGGCCGAGGATGAGATGGTTAAATAGCATCACTGACTCAATGGACATGAATTTGAGCAAACTCGGGGAGATAGTGGTGGATAGAGGAGCCTGGCGCGCTGCAGCCCATGGGGCTGCAAAGAATGGTCAAGACTTAGCTACTGAATAAGGAGAGCTCCTAATTGTTGTTTTCGATATCATGTTTTACACTGAAGTGTTTTGTGTGTCCCTTAACTGCTTATTGTGGATATAGATGACTTAACTGCTTTTATCTTTTAACCTTCCTAATGGTTTTGTGTGTGATTTCATACCAGTGTTTGCCTTTATTGATGTTTTTTCATTATTTTTATGTTTCTAGTTGTGGCATTTTGTTTTCTACTTAGAGAAGTTCTTTTAACATTTCTTGTAAAGCTGGTTTTATGGTGCTAAACTCTTATTGCTTTTGCTTGTCTCTGAAGTTTTTGACCTCTTTATCAAATCTGTTCAAGAGCCTTGCTGAGTAGTATAGTTTGGGTTGTAGGTTTTTCCTTCATCACTTTAAAAATATCATGTCATTCCCTTCTGGCCTGCAGAGTTTCTGCTGAAAAAAAATCAGCTGATAGCCTTATGGGAGTTTCCCTGTACATTGTTTTTTTTTCCCCTTGTTGCTTTTAATATTCTCTCTTTAATTTTTGTCGTTTTAGTTATAATATGTCTTGGTGTGCTCCTCTTTGGTTTATTCCTATATGGGACTCTCTGCACTTCCTGGACTTGGGTATTGGTTTCCTTTACCAGATTAGGGAAGTTTTCAGCTAATATGTCTTCAAATATGTTCTCAGATCCTTTCTCTCTCTCTATCTTCGCTGTCTGGGACCCGTTTAATGGGAATATTAGTGTACTTGATGTCTCAGAGGTCTCTTAAACTGTACTCATTTCTTTTCATTCTTGCTTCTTTTTTTCCTGTTCAGCATCAGTGATTTCCACTACTTGTCTTCCAGTTCATTGATCCATCATTGAGTCTACTGTTGATTACTTCTAGTACAGGGGTTCTCAACCTCTGGGCCACCTCTTTGTCAGATCAGCGGTGGCATTAGATGAGAAGCAAAGCGCACAATAAATGTAATGCAGTTGAATCATCCTGAAACCATCCCCACCTCTCCTCACCTGTCCTGGTCTATGGAAAGCTTGTCTTCCACAAAACCAGCTGCTGGTGCCGATAAGGTTGGGGACCACTGTTTTGTATATTTTTCATCTCACTTATTGTATTCTTCATCTCTATTTTCTAACTCGTTTGTTAAAAACTTCTAACTTCTCGCTCTGTGTGTCCAGTCTTCTCCCTAGTTCTTTGATCATCTTTACAATCACTACCCTGAACTCTTTCTTGAGTACATTGCCTAGCTCCACTTCATTTGGTTCTTCTTTGAGGTTTTTTTCATCTTGTCCCTTTATCTGAAATATGTTCCTCTGTCGCCCCATTTTGCCCAAGTCGCTCTTTGTATTTTTATGTCTCTGGTAGGTTGGCTGTGTTTCCCGACCTTGGAAAAGTGGCCTTTTGTAGGAGACGTCTTACACATCCCAGCAGCGGACTTTCCTCTTGTCGCCGCAGCTCTATGCTCCGTGGGTCTTCCCTGTGAGGACTGTGTGTGTCCTTCTGTTGTGGTGGGCTGACTGTGCGGGTGGTCTGGTAGACTTTATTGGCCCCTGCTCCAGTTGGTTACCAGGCTCTGCCTCATGTGGAGGCTGCTGGCCACTAGTTGGTAGGGCTGGGTCCCAAGGTCACTGGCTGTGAAATCCAGAGGGCCCTGGGGCTAGTATTGGCTCATGGTGGGGAGAGTCAGGGTCTGGAAGACTCTGGTGCTGTTGCCCGCCCACTGGTCCTAGGGCTAATGCAGGCCTACTGGCAGTCAGAGCCAGCCTGGAGTCTGGTTGTAGGGTCCAGGGGTCCCAGAGCTGGTGTCAGATCACTGGTGGCAGGGGGCCGGTTCCTGATATGGGGTGTGGGGTTCAGGGAGTCAGCCTGTTAGTGGGCAGAGACAGAGCCCAGCTCATCCCAGGGCAGGGTCTGGCCTGCCAGTAAGCAACTTGGGACTGCAAGCTATGGGATTATGGTTTCCATGGGTCTAGTGTCTGCCCCCTGGTGGGTGAGGCTGCTTTAGAAACCAAAGTAGGCTTCCTGGAAGGCAGAGAGCGTGATGGGGGGTGCGTGCAGGGAATTCTGGGGCTGGTGCCTAGCCACTGGTGTGTGGAGCTGGGTCCTGAGCCCTCTGGTGGGCAAGGCTGTGCCTAGGGCCATGTCCAGAGACAACTGTGGGCTCAGGAGGACTTAAGGCAGCTGTGCCCTGACCCCGTTAGTTGCTTGACCCAATGGGTCCTAGTGCCATTGCCTAGAGGCTATAGGGTGGGGCCAGGCCGGGGTGCTAATGAGTATGCTGCATCAGTGTCTGTGTGGTAGAAGGAGCTCCCAAGAGTGGCTGTCCCCAGTGTCTGTGTGCCCAGGGTGAGCTGCAGTTGTCTCCTGCCTCTCCAGAGACTCTCCAAGATCAGCATCTGGGTCTGACAGAAGTTCTTTTCAAATTGCTGCTTTTGCCCAGGGTCCTGGAGCATGTGAGATTTTGTGTGGGCCCTTTAAGTGTGGAGTCTGGAGTTCTCACCACCTTCTGGTTCTCCCCAAAGTAAGCCCCACTGGCTTCCAAAGCCAAACATTCTTGGGGTTCATCTTCTTGGGGCAGGGCCCTAGGCTGGGAAGTCCAATGTGAGACTCAGACCTCTCACTCTGGGGGAGAACCTCTGCAATTATTCTCCCCTTTACAGGTGGCCTACCTAGGCGTGTGACACTTACCAGTATCGCGGGTCCACCACTCCCCACTGTGGTTCCTTCTTTCTATCTCTAGTTGTAGCAGATCTTTTCTGGCAAATTCTGGTCTTTTTCACTGATGGCTGTTTTTACAAATACTTGTGGTTTTGGTACCTCCATAAGAGGAAGTGAGCTTTGGGTCTTTCTATCCAGCCATGTTGGCCGGTCCCCAGGGCAGAGTCTTTTGTCTATCTTGTTCCCTGTTGCGCCTGGCATATGCCGGGGGTTTAGTGAACATTTGCTGTGTTGAATAAATGAATGAATGAATTCGTAGTAATTGAAAAGAACTTAACACCCTACTCGGTGCTTTAAAAATACGCTACTAACAATAGGAACAGAAAGGGAATTGGCCATGAGTGTTTCTCTTCTGTCCCCATTTAAACCTCTGATGAGACTGCACTGTTGTGTTATTATTCTGAAAGCGACAGCTTTCCAGTGATTAACAATGTGCTAAATACTTCTGCTGTTTGTTTCCATCATTTTTCCCCTAATGGGTAAGGGGATTTGCTTGCTGATTACCCACACTCTAATCACCATCAGGAGGCTGGTTTTCCCCACGGCATTTGGCTTCTATTTCTTTTCTTGGCTTCAACCAGTCACTTGGTCATTTGATAAAAACCTTGGGCACCTACTATGTCCTATGTGCAGGATTCTCTCTCTAAATTAATAAGCCCTTTATGCACCACAAAATACAGACCAAATACTTGCACCACAATCCCAGTTATCCCCACTCTGAGGAATTTTTGTGCCCAGTGTCCCCAGTGATGTCTCATCTCTGCCAGGAGGTCCTTGACCCAGTGTGGGGTGAGGTAGTTGTCCCCACTCTTCTGTAGAATTCTGTTTCAGTGTCAAAAACTCTGGGCTCTCTTCACCTACTATTGGTTTTATTTCTATTGATTGAGGCTAGTGGTGGTATTTCCTATACGCTTGGATTCCTTAATACCTTACAATAAATGAAGCTGCCTGGTCCACAGACCAAAATACAGATGTCACTGGAAAGAGCTTTGTTCTTACAGTCAAAAGACCCGGTCTCACTGTTGGTTCTGCCACCTGTTGTCTGTGCCTCCCTGAGAAGCTGCTCTAGCTTTCAAAGTCTGTCCAGTAGAAATAGGAAGGCTGCCTGGCACCTGTGTGGAGGCTGCAGGGAGGATCCGCTGGTATGAAGGGACTCATGGATGGATGCAAGGGCAAGTATTAGTAAAGTCACATGACCTTTGTGCCTCTCCATCCTCACCTACATGGATGACTCATCTGATCCCCCTTTGGACTTGTCTCTTAGCTGAGGTTCTGTGGAGGGGGGTTTTCTGTCTACAATTCTTTATTTTCCAAATTCATTCAACATGTGCTGAGGTTAAATTTACTATTATGCTGTGACTTTCTGTAGGGCAGGGACAGAGCCTCCTTAGTCCCATTTTTTGCCCAGATAAGGACCTGCAATAAGTCCCAGCCCCATAGCACACCTCTTCAAAGGCGCCCTGGAGGCAAGGGGTCAGGGCGCCTGACTGAGCATAGACTTCCAACAGAAGACAGGAGAGCCCCCTTCCTCTCAGGTCACAGTCACAGGAATTTTCTCTTCTGCTTCTGCAAGTAGGCTCACTTCCTCACTAAACATTTTGGCCAGCTGCTTTCAATCCTAATATTTTGGCAGCCAAACAGCATGCTGTTCTGCAAAAGAGTTGGGAAACGCTAATGATCCGATATTAACAGCCTCTCAGCTCGCCCATGTTCCCGCTCAGAACCCAAGGGTGATAACGCGGACACAGCGTCTCCAGGCCTCTTTCCTGGGCCTCGTGCTTTAGAGCCCCTCCCCCACATCACAAGCACACAGAAACTGTATTTATGAAGGAAGGCTTGGGTATCTCTCTTGTTAGGGATCTGCTGCCAGATTCTGCTACAACGTGACCCATAACCTCAAATACCCTCATTGGAAATGACACCACTCAGGCCTCAGCACAGCGCTTCTCTGTATCTCTTTTCTATGTCCTTGAAACAAAAGATTATTATGTCTGAATGTCAAGATCTGTGGGTTGTGTTGCTTCTGATGTTGGAGATGGACATTATTTCAGAATGTATGCTAGCTGGGGAATGGGGGGATGATTGATTGGCAGAAGCACTAGAATCAAAGAAAAGACAAATTAATTAAAATGTCAAAGCCTTCCTCTCACACAGCAAGAATGCAATAGATGCTTGCATAATGCAATCTGTGTTGTATGTCCGTTTTCTCGCTTTTCCATGTTCCAATTTGTGATTCTGGAGTGACTGATAATTAGTGTAGTACTCCCAACAATTGCACATGGCAGTTAAGGGACATTTTGTAATATTAAACATTCATGTTACTCTCATGCTCTGTGTGTATGTGTGCGTGTGTGTATGTGTGCGTGTGTGTATAACCAGGGTTTCTCAACCTCGTTTGTTGCATCATGTGCATTGCAGGATGTTTTGCAGCATCCCTGGCCTCTATCCACTAGAAACCAGTAGCAAGTTATGTAGCCAGAGATGTCTCCAGACATTACCAAAGGCTCTTGCAGAGCAAAATCACCCCCAGTTGAGAGCCATTGATCTAGATATAATGTACATAAAAAGTGATGTTGTTTTTACAATGGCTACTACAGTTCAGTTCAGTCGCTCAGTCGTGTCCGACTCTTTACACCCCATGAACCGCAGCATGCCAGGCCTCCCTGTCCATCACCAACTCCCAGAGTTTACCCAGACTCATATCCATTGAGTCAGTGATGCCATCCAACCATCTCATCCTCTGTCATCCCCTTTTGTCCTGCCCTCACTCTTTCCCAACATCAAGGTTTTTTCCAATGAGTCAGCTCTTCGCATCAAGTGACCAAAATATTGGAGTTTCAGCTTCAACATCAGTCCGTCCAATGAACACCCAGGACTGATTTCCTTTAGGATGGACTGGATGGATCTCCTTGCAGTCCAAGGGACTCTCAAGAATCTTCTCCAACACCACAGTTCAAAAGCATCAATTCTGTGTTCAGCTTTCTTTATAGTCCAACTCTCACATCCCTACATGACTAGTGGAAAAACCATAGCCTTGACTAGACAGACCTTTGTTGACAAAGTAATGTCTCTGCTTTTTAATATACTGTCTATGTTGATCATAACCTTCCTTCCAAGGAGTAAGCATCTTTTAATTTCATGCTGCAATTACCATCTGCAGTGATTGTGGAGCCCAAAAAAATAAAGTTAGGAGCTGACCCCATTGTTTCCCCATTTCCCATGAAGTGATGGGACCAGAGGCCATGATCTTAGTTTTCTGAATGTTGAGTTTTAAGCCAACTTTTTCACTCTCCTCTTTCACTTTCATCAAGAGGCTCTTTAGTTCTTCTTTGCTTTCTGCCATAAAGGTGGTGTCATCTGCGTATCTGAGGTTATTGGTATTTCT
>NW_011495072.1:6439703-6447805 GCF_000754665.1 Bison bison bison | reverse complement strand
CATCTCTCTCAGAATTTTCCAGTTTCTTGTGATCCACACAGTCAAAGGCTTTGGCATAGTCAATAAACCAGAAATAGATGTTTTCCTGGAACTCTCTTGCTTTTTCCATGATCCAACAGATGTTGGCAATTTGATCTCTGGTTCCTCTGCCTTTTCTAAAACCAGCTTGAACACCAGGAAATTCACGGTTCACATGTTGCTGAAACCTGACTTGGAGAATTTTGAGCATTACTTTACCAGCATGTGAGATGAGTGCAATTGTGTGGTACTTTGAGCATTCTTTGGCGTTGCCTTTCTTTGGGATTGGAATGAAAACTGACCTTTTTCCAAGTCAGTAGTAGAATTTTAAAATCACATATTAGAATTTTAGGAATAGTTTTTTTAAGCTTAATTCAAATAACTTTGGATAATGTTTTCATATTCATTAATTATAACTTGTGTTTTACCTTTTATATAGTAAAATATAGTAAAAGAAATGTTACTTTTTTGAAAACATGTATGAAACTTTCACATTCAATTAGTTTACATTTGTGTGTATATTCTTAGTCATATCAGACTCTCTGAGGCCCCATGGACTGTAGCCCTCCAGGCTTCTCTGTCCATGGAATTTTCCAGGCAAGAATACTGGAGTGGGTTGCCATTTCCTCTTCCAAGGGATCTTTCTAACCCAGGAATTGAACCCACGTCCCTTGTGTCTCCTGCACTGGCAGGTGGATTCTTTACCACTAGCACCCCTTGGGAAGCCTCAGCTTATGTTTAGTGTGATCTATACTTTATGATGGAAATATGCTGAGACTTTGGACACTGAATATGACCACATTTTAAAAATCTAGATCATTACCATCATTAGGATACACTTGATGTGAATATCTTCAGTGTATAACAACACAGTTAGTGACTTTGCTGAAATAAAAACATGAAAAAATATGTTAGGGAATAAATACAGACTAATTTATTAATTATGTGTGCTTTTATTATTCATCCCAATTTTACTGGCCAAGAGGTGCAGAGTAATAATTTGTCAGTCATTTTTGACATTTGGCTAAATTTTAGGATTATGAAAACTATAGCTTGGGAGGTGAGAGGGAGGTTTAAGAGGGAACGGACATGTGCCTATGCTGATTCATGTTGATGAATGGCAAAAATCAACACAACATTGTAAAGCAATTATCCTCCAATTAAAAATAAATAAAATTTAAAAAAATATATATATAGCTTTAGGGACTTCCCTGGCAGTCCAGTGGTTAAAACTTTGCCTTCCAATATGGGGGGGGGCGGGGTGGTGGCGGGCAGGTACGATCCCTAGTAGAGCGAAGGTCCCACATGCCTTGTGGCCAAAAGACCAAAACACAAAACAGAAGCTATACCTAACAAATTCAATGAAGACGTTAAAAAAATCCACATCAAAAAAGTCTTAAAAAAAAAAAAAAAAACTATAGTTTTATACACATTTTTCATTTTGTTTTAAAGATATATTTGTCAGAGTAGGAGACTAGAATGGACTTTATTGAACAGTTTTTTCATTGGTTTATAGCTTCAAAATACACAGACTTATGGCCCTTGGGGGTCCACTTATCCTTTGCCAATGGGTCTGGCACATGTGAGGAACAAGTCTGATCCTGTGCCCTTGACCTGAGGCCTCAGTTCAGGGCATTAAATGGGACCATGTAGGTGCTAGAGCCAGGGGTAGGGTATAGGAGGTGAGTAGAGGTTGAAGAGAGATGGGGGAGCTGGTTAATCAACCATTGGTCTGAGGCCCTGAACCAAACAGGTGAAATGGATAATTCTCTCCTGGGGGCTTCCCTGTCTCATCCCAGCTTCTAGGCTCCTCTTGCTCCACCCCAGCCCACTCTCAGTGTTCGACCTGACCCATCTCCCGCTCAACTATTCAACAAACACTTTTGCATCATCTGCTGTATTCCATGCTTGGGACTGGGCCACAGGATATCAAATAGTTCTTGCTCTTAAAAAGCTCCCCTAAAGAAGGAGAAAAACCCTCTTAACCCCACTGTTTTTTCTTCTTCCATTTTTCTTGTTCTTTCTCCATCCATGAGCCATGTTAAAGGAAATACACATTTGAGTAACTGTGTTTGTTAAGCTCCAAGTTTACTTTGTCAGAGTCTTGCCTTCTACTGACCTAAGTAACAATGAATTTAATTAAATTAATAGGGGGTTATTTATTTTACCTGACAGGCAGGAATCTGTCTTCAGAGGACCCAAAAATCCAGAAAAATGTGGTTCCTGGTCTTAAGGAGCTCATGCACAGTAGAGAGGCAGGCAGGTGAGCAGTGAACCCTCTTAAACTGGGCTGGGGCCATGCAGAGGGTTTGCACAGAGTGGAAGGACAGTAGAGAAGGGGAAGGGGACTTTTTCTGGGGCATTCAAGTGAAGCTTCACCATGGGTGCTATGTGAGCTGAGTTGTGCAGGGTATGTGGAAGCTTCCAGAGAGGAGCAGGAAAAGGAAGGCAGAGGAACCCCGGGCTAGTGCACAGCTGAAAAGGACAAGCATCCGAGGCGGTGACCCAGGACATGGCATATAGTAAGTGCCCTACGGCTTCCAGTGTCCTTCAGCTGTCTCCTAGCACTGTGGCAGTGTGTGTTCACCACGTGTGTGCATGCTCAGTCATGTCTGATTCTTGCCACCCCAGGGACTGTAGCCTGCCAGGCTCCTCTGTCCATGGGATTTCCCAGGCAAGGAGTGGCTTGCCATTTCCTCCTCTAGGGGATCTTCCTGATCCAGGGGCCAAATCCGAGTCTCCAGCATCTCCTGCATTGCAGGTGGATTCTTTAGCACTGAGCGACCAGGGAAATCTTTGTTCACCATAGAGCGTAAATTATTTCTAGACACGTAACACCTAGCCCCAAAGTACAATTGCTCCCGGGGTTTTCTGGCCCTAAATGCTAAGGCTGTGCCCTTCTAGAGATGGCTGCCATCGCTGCAAATAGAGGGGGAGGGCAAGAGGCCAGGCTGAGGACAAACTGGCTAATTGGTTAGTTAGCAGCATTGATTGACTCCCTGCTCTCCCAGGGTGGCAGTGGAGATCAAAGAAATGAAAAATGGTGAGTGAGGTGGAGCAGGGAGTGAGGGTTGTGGGAGGAAAGCTGTTGTTCCTGAAATTGCCAAAGAGTTAGAAGACATCACTCTTTTTAAGGAATAAACACCCTTGTTTTGGAGGAAAAACGTGTCTGTGAAATGCCAAAGAAGTGATTTTAGAAGTTTTGCAAACAAAGCATCAGCAGGTAAACACAGGGAGAGAATCCCCAGGGCTAGAGGGCTGCAGAAGGGAGGGAGTAACGCTGGTGGGTGAGGCTAATCCAGATGTGCTTCCCAGGCAAGATGCACACGGACTGCCCAGAAAGAAGGCAGTGCTCACGGTAGGCAGTGCACAGGGCAAGTGAGTTAGCAGGCATGTGGAAAGGCAGCAAGCAGATGCAGCCAGGTAGGGCAGAGAGGCCAGGCCCACAGAGAGAGGCCCACTGTGCGGAAGGGCAGAGGGTGAGGCTGAGGACATTGGCAGCGGGGCAAGGGCTGGTGAAGTGAGAACTGGAGTTGAGAGGAGGCTAAAATGCTAGCTGTAGAAATGTTGGGCTGGACACCTTTTAAGAGCCACTCCAATCCTGAGACCTCCCTTGCGGAAAGTCACACTCTGAAGAACCCACCTTACTCTAGCACAACACAGTCCTTAGCTCCAGGATTTAAACTAATCTCATCAACACCATTCCCCTTGGTTTACGATGGGTGTGTGGTCAGGCCTGGCTAGTGAGCCCTCCTGGCAATGTGCTAGAGGGTCAGGAACCAACAGCCCATCTTCTTCCTGTACATGATACTGATGTGTCTGGACGTGAGATGTGGAGCCACCACTGTCATCTTGCCAACAGCCCGAGCATGAAGCCAGCACAGAGAGGGGCCGAGTAGAGAGTTCAGAGCAGAGAGCTAGAGGCTGACACCTTGCACCGGCAGCCTCCCCTCCCCCAGGATTTCTTACTATGTGAAATGATAGATCCTCCTATCTATCTATCTATATCTATTTATAATTTCCCAGTCCAGTAGAGATGGGAAAGTGCTATCCTAGAAAGAGGAACCCATCAAGGAAGCATGATATATGCAAGCATCTAGGAGTATTTCAGCATAATTAATGCATGAAGTTCAGGATGCCATGTGCTAGAGAGGTGACCAGAGGTGCAAGCAAGGGCCAAGTCTCGGGGGACTTGTACACTTTGCTGGGGAAAGCTGATCTCTGGGATATTTGGGATGTACTGATGAGAGGGCTAAATTACCCTGAATAAAAAGTTGGTAAACCACAGGATTGGTGAAAGCAAAATAACCTAATAACCAGCCTAATAATAGGCTGGTTTAGGTGGGGATCAGCACTGCACAGAGATCAGAACAAGGGCTTTGGTGACAGAGGTCAAGGTTTGAATCACAGTTCTACCACTTATGAGTAGTGCACTTTGAATGAACTTCTCTGAGCCTTGGTTTTCTGGGAGATGGTAAGCCCCACTCCTCAGGGAGGTTGTAGGGTGTCAGCTAGTTCTCTCTCTGATGTCCTGTACACCTCTGCTCCACAAATGCTCACTGGGTACCTGAAAGGTGCCAGATGCCATGCCAGGGATGGGTACAATGTCATAAAGGGCCACTCTGGGGACCTCCCAGGTGGTCCAGTGGTTAAGACTTTTTGCTCCTAATGCAAGTGGCCCAGCTTCAATCCCTGGTCAGGGAACTAGATCCCACATACCATAACTAAAGAACCTATAAAGATCCCATGTGCTGCAATTATGGCCCAGTACAGCCAAATAAATAAATAAAGGGCTACTTCTGCCATCACGGCCAGCAAAGAGGCCAAGGCATGAGAAGACCAACATCAATGTAATATGCAAAGTGCTAAGTAGAGGCAGACACAAGTCTATGAAGAGCAGTTCTTTTAAAAAATGCAATGAACAAAAAGTCCAATGGTTGTAAAAGTTCAGTAAGTTGGTGAGTCAGTTGAGAGATGGGGGAGCCACGCCCCTCTGTCTATTTTTTCATTGTGGCATACAAGATCTTTAGTTACAGCCTGTGGGATCTAGTTTCCTGACCAGGGATCGAACTCACCACGCACCAATGCTCTCTTTATCCTGTGAGCCACAGTTGCCACATTCCTCAGCTTTGCCAAGGGACCAGCGGAGGGACACAGCACCCCAACTTCCTCCAGGGCTCCTTTATTGGTCCACTCTTGGGGTCACTTCTCAGGGAGTTTTGCAGCCTACTTCTGAGGAAGATCTGGCATCTCTCCCAGATCCTGTGGCCTCCTGTCCCCTTGGAGCCCTCATCACAAACTTCAGGAAAGCATTTCTGGGAGCACCCTCACACCCCTGTTCAAAGAAACACCAAGCCCATGCCTAACCAAGCTCCATCTGAAACAAATTCTTTCTTGGATGAGAATCAGGCAAGGATTAATTCTCCTTGCTCAGTCCCAAACCATAACCTTTTGGAAAGGCTTCTAGAGGCTTCTTTGAGTCATGGTTATCCCAGTTACATGGCACCCTTCATCAGACAGTCTACAAGTCTACCACACCCCCAGTCATTGAAATCAGTTCATATTCTGGTATTCCAGCTTCAAAGCTGCTGCAAGCTTCAATGACTCTCTTAAGGAATCCTATGAGTCCCCTTCCCCAGCATTCAAAGCCATTCCTCACCCCCACCCCCACCAAAGCAGAGGAGGATCGTATTAAACACTGAGCCAATTTAGAATTTTTTATAGAAATATAACACATGTACAGAAAAGGGTACATACCATAATGGCACAGCTTAATAAATGGTCACAATGTGACTATCCATGTGACCATGACCCAGAGTAAGAAATAAACCATTACCAGTCCCCTAGAAGCCTCCCCCATGCCCTTCTTTATCATCAACCCCACTCTCCTCCTCAAATGTAGCATCTATCCCAACTTCTAACACTGAAGGTTTAAGCAGGGAGGAAATGCAATCATATTTGTCCTCTGGAAAGTGCTCCCTGGCATGGAAGAAGACACATTTGTAGGCAGGGAGATGAGTTTGGAGTCTGTTGCAGAGATGGTGATGGCTGGGACACAAAAACAGGCAGGGCAAAAGTGAGTGAAGAAGGGATGAAGAGGAGAAGAAAGAAAGGAGAGAGAGATGGGAATGGGAGGCTGTGAGACCAACTTTCTGCCAACTTGTCCACTCTGTTGTGTTTTTTTTTTTGGTCTGCAAATTGATTAAATGGCCTTAAAAGCTTCCTGCCCTCAATCCTGGAAGTCTTTTACTCAAATCAGTCACCCAGAAAGCTAGCCTCCCACTGGTGCTTAATTCACTCAAGGAAAGATTAGAAGATCCTGGTTACCAAGCTTTGAAAAGTTGCTCATAAAATTCATCAGGAGCCTGCAATCCTCAGAGACTTCTATTTTTACCAAAAAGACACACTGAGAAGTGGAGAATTTTCAAATGAATTAGACATGAGATTGATCTTTTTATACAAAAGAAGAGAGAAAAGCGACAGTGATGCTGAATTTGAACTACCACCCCCCCGCCCCGTCCACCCCACCCCCACCCCCACCTCCACTCTGATTTCCCAAAACTGCCTCTGCTCACGGCTTAAGGCAGGCCTGAGCTCTGGTCTTGGCCCAGGTACAGACCACGGCAGGGGCTGGTGGCCAGAGATGTCCTACGGTTTCACCAAGACGATGGACCTAGTACGCAACCACCCAGACAGAGCCTGCTTTCACCCAGAGAGGAACTGGTCAAAATGGTTCACTCCAGCCCTTGCTGAGTAATAAAAATGACTTATACTGTGAGTGACAATTGTTGCTGAGGAGGCTTTAAATGTAACATGCTCCGGCAGAGTTGGGGTGATCCACTTAGGCACCCAGTTGGTAAGGTAAAGCCCTGATGCTTTCTAACCCTTGCTGGGATCTTCCTCAATACAGCAGAGTCAGCTACCGAACACTCTTCCTTTGGCTCAATCAACGTCTCTGTGCTTTCTGTTATTAACTTCACATGGGCTAGATCTGTGGTTGATCAGGGTGCTCTCTGGAGCCCCATGGATTGTGTGAAGGGAGCAAAAGACCCCTGAGCAGATGATATTCTGAGCCTGCTACAAACTTCAACTAAAGCTCCACTTTTAAACTGGGCTTAGGACAACATAGTCATCCTTTCATAAAATTTTGTGAAACAGGTTTATCTCTGTCTTCTTGGACGTAGCAAGGTGACTAACAAACAAATTTGTGTATGGTTTGGCAGGTAGGAAAGATAACCCCTCAAAAGCCTGTGTCCTTCAAAGGGCTCGAAAGAGATGACAAACTCAAATGTTAATGAAGTCAGCAGAGAGCTCAAACCTGTTCTCTGTGACAACCTCCAGGAGGGGGAGGTGGGAGGCCGGGCCGAGAGGGAGAGGACGTATGTATGTATACCTATGACTGATTCATGTTTGATATATGGCAGAAGCCAACACGACATTGTAAAGCAATTATCCTTCAAATAAAAACAAGTTTTTTAAAATGTTAATGAAGTCAGGCAGGTAAGTCAATGAACAAAGAGGGCAGCTGGGAGCCGAGAGGGAGAGGTAGGGTCTTTGACAAAATAGATGCTGCCTTCTTCTCACCTTCAGCCAACAGCTGCCATATGGAAATGCAGGCCAGAGGTTGCCAGACCATCTAACGCTTCAGGAGAAGAGAGATAAGCACAATTACCTGTGACTATCCTGATTTTTCAATATTGGCACTTAATTCAATTTTTTAAAAAAAACCAGAAACATTTGTAGTCAAATTTAAGCATAGTCTGGGGGCCATGGACTTCTAGTTGAGGTCCATTGGGTGAATTAAACCAGAATACTGGAAAAAAGAGAAGGGTTTTTAAGGTTTCAGAATTCAGGGGTTGAAAAGGGAAAGCATGATCAAGTAAAGCCTGGCTAGAGACATAGGAACTAGGAAGATGGGTTTCAGAGTGATAAGGCCCTGAGCCAATGCAGAATACACATCTTGAGAAGGCAGGGTCTTGGGCCAAGCCCCAGACAGGGCACCAGAGCTGGAGCCACTGGCACTGTGGAGTCTCAGGAAGACTTCCCTGCTGGGCACAGCTCTGGACTGGTGGGGCTGCCAGCAG
>NW_011495072.1:6432330-6439603 GCF_000754665.1 Bison bison bison | reverse complement strand
ACTTAGAGGGCCTGACACAGAGCAGTATCAGCATCATCCAGGAAGGATGGAGGCCCTCACCTATTTTCTGTGCCAGAGTTGATGCCCAATCCAGGAGCAGAGGAAAGAATCCCAGAAAATTAGGAGCTTTGGACTTCCTTGAGCCAGAGTTCATTTTATTAACAAAATTTAGAAATGCATCATTTCTTTCAACCCCAAAGCTCTAGAACAGTTCTTAAACTATAAGTTATGGGCCACCCGAGGGTTTCCGAGACTATTTCAGGAGGTCCTTGAGGTCAAAACTATTTTCATAATCACACCAAGATGTCATTTACCTGAGTCAATGTGGACAGTTGCACTGATGGAGAAAAGGGGTGTTGAAGGAAACTGTGGCCCCCTCCCTAGGAGCCAAGCCATCGTGATGTTCTAGCAGTCACTGTATTCTGCGCCATCACTCACGTGCTGGAAAACAATGGCCAGTCTCACTCAAGGATGTTCTTGATGAAGCAGCAAAAATTATTCATCTTGCTAACCTTGACCCTGAGTTCACGTATTTTAATATTGTGTGTGACAAACAGAAGTTTGCGTAAAAGCCAGTCTGCTATACGCCAGAGTATGATGGATGAGGAAAAGTGGTTGAAGAAAAACACTGTGTAATGGGTTTGAGTTATGAGCTGAAACAGCCTTTTTTTAAGAAGTGGAACACCATTTTTACTTCAAAGAAGCACTGATAGACAACATGTGGTTATTCAGAATCGGATGTTTGGCAGAAACTTTCTAAAATGAACAAAGTGAGCCTGTCACATCAAAGAAATCAACTGACAGCATTTGTTGCCAGTGGTGGAATCTGAGCTTTTCAACGAAAATTTTAAATTTTTGGAAAACTTTGCAGCCACCCCTGTAAGCTTGACAGCCTCCCAATATTCTAAGACCTATCTTATGAGACTGGCTGTAAAATTAATGAATGGGTTTTGTTTTTTTTTTTTTTTTCCATATAACCTAAGGAAATTTGTCAGCATTCAGAAGACAGGCATGACTCTTTGAGCCAATATTTTCCAAATGACCAATTCATGGTGTGGGAAAATAGTGCTTTGGTAAGAGATCCGTTCATAGTACAAAACAGACCAATGGATTTTAATGTAACAAAGAATGAAAAATTCATTGATATGATTTTAGATTCCACATTGCAAGTTATCTTTAAATAACTACTGCTTGTTGAGTGGGTGTGGCATCAAAGAACATCCATAAAAATCTGAAAAAGCTATTTAAAATACTTGTCTCTTTTCCAACTATACATGTATGAAGACCAGATTTTCTTCATATATTTCAACCAAAACAACATATCCCAACAGATTGAATGCAATTAGTCAGACATTAAAGCGTGCTGCAAAAAATACAAAACAGCGCCACTCTTCTCACGTGATATTGTTTTAGTTTGGAAAATATCACCGTTTTAAAATTTAAAATTTGAATTTATATTAACATCTAATGGATCATCATTTTCTTACAATAAATTACTAAGTATATGTTTCTTAATCCTTAGTTTTAACTTGGAGGATAGTAAATAATTATTACCCACATAGATAACTATTTGGGGTCCTCAGAAATTTTTCAGTCATATGAGGGTCATATGACAGTGAATTTTGAGGACTGCTTTAATCTAGAATGAATCGTAATACCTTACTCTGATTCTCTGGAGAGCCCAGAAATTTCACAGCCATTAAAAGCCATTAATTCTACTGTAAGAGGGGGCTACAGTAAAGGTTATGATTTGCAATTGAAAATTCACTTTCATGTATATATGATATCATTTATTCTCAAACTCTCTCTGAGAGGGCAGTGGGATCTACCCTTCCCACCTGAGGAACTGAGACTGTGAGAGGTATGATACTGGGTCCTAAATCAGGTCCCAGGCAGACCAGTCAGAATTTGAAACCAGGTCCTCTGACTCCAAGCCCAAAGCTCTTTTTGCTCTTGTGCACCTTACCTCCATGCCCAGGTGAGCCTTGGTCTCTGTCTCTTCCTTTCTGATCTTTCCCCTGGCTTGGTCTTATGGGCAATGTGAGTCTGTCTTAAAAGAGAACCCGAAATTCTTTTTCCACTTCAAATATTCTGTAACTGACCATAGCCGCTCTCCCTCCAGCCTGCAGCCCTCTATGCCACGTGACTCATCTGTCCCCTCTAATGACAATCTGTGACTGAGGGACCGGGGTGGTCACTTGACCCAGGGGCAGAGACCATCCATAGATGTTCTGGGCCAGCCAGCTTCTTCCTTCAGGAATTTGATTTGAGAGACACAGAGAGTGTTGTCGGATTGATGGAGAGTCCTGGAGCTGAAAGCCCAGGCTGACTTGGGGGTTGAGGTGGCTATTTTGGGGTCATCTGAAAGATGACTAAACAGAGGAAACTAAAGATGTATGGAAAAAGAAAGAGAGAGCCAACAAAAAGGAGTGGCCATTGGGAGGCAGAGAAGAGGGCTTTGGGTCCTGACCCTGCAATCCCCATGATATCTGACTGTTTCCTTTCTGTTCTCCAACAGCCTTGAGACAGCCCATGCCATGCCCACAGTCACCCCTCACACCCCACTTACACACCTTCGTGTGGCCACCTCTCAGCTCTTTGTAACTCCAAAGGCCTTGGGATCACTCCAAGGCTCACGTTGTCCCCTAGTCCTTCTTGAAACCCTAGAGGGACATGTGTGAGCTCTCCGGTTTGCAGTCCCTCCAGGGAACTACAGCAGTGACAGGAAGCCACACAATGGCATTTTACAGACACACAATCCTTTTTGTTTGGGGGCAGGCATCTCAAGCCCCACCCACAATGTGGCTCAGAAGGCCTGGGAGGGTCTTCTCCACATTTGAGTACAAGCCTTTTATCCTTTATCTTGGTAAACACGCTTTTCACTTCATTCAAAGTAAGATGCAGTGGTCAAATATACCCTCAAGTCTATTAAAATCACTTTAAATAGAATTGAAGATCAGATGGATGGATTGCATACTTACTGGTTAAAAATAACTCTTCTCTAGTTCTGAACACAAATTTCTGTTTCTCATGATCATCTGACGCTTTAAAATCCCCTGTGATGAAGCACTAGGCAATAAGTAATGTTGGCTTTGGGAACGTGCTGGGAATACCCTGTGGCCTACTGAAAGGAAAAGCAGGAGTCCCCTGTCCTCTCACATGCCAAGCTTGCGCTGCTAGAGTCCTGATCGGGGCAGTTGTTTTCACCATTACCTCTCCTTCCCACTTCCTGGGGCTGTTCTGACAACCCTACCCCAAGACGGCAGACCCTATGCATGCTGACTTCCCTACATGGGTTCTCTTGTTTTCTTCCAGAACCACACAACAAGAATCATGGGACGTGCTTGCATTGAGCTGTGGCAATAGCAGCTTAGACACATAGCTCCCCAAGCACCGGGCTGTCTCCCCTCACCTTCGACCCTACTGTTCCCTCTGCTCATGCTGCCTTCTCTTACCCCATCCCACTTGGCTCCTAGTCTTCCTTCTGTATCATCTCAGCTATCCAGGAGGACTTTCTTGTCCCCTCCAAGATGGTTGGTTAATTTCCCTGTATGAAAGCAATCCGTCCACCACTACACTGGGCCATGCTGTACTGAATGTTCTGTTTAGTTCTGAGCCCCTTCCCACCTCAGCTGCAAACAACTTGAGGGCAGTGACCTTTTCTCTTTGGCTGTTGGATCCCCAGTGACCAGTATGGGATCTCATGTAGGAGGTGTTTTAAAATAAGAAACTAAAGCTTTGTATTTTTTAATTTATTTTTTAATTGGAGTATAATTGCTTTACAATGCTGTGTTAGTTTCTGCTGTACAAAAACGTGAATCAGCTACAAATATATATATATATGTATGTATATCTGGGGCTTCCAAGGTGGCTCAGTGGTAAAGAATCTGCCTGCCAATGCAGGAGACATAAGAGACCCAGTTTCCATCCCTGGCTTGGGAAGATCCCCTGGAGAAGGAAATGGCAACCTACTCCAGTATTCTTACTCCCATACTCCAGTATTCTTACTCCCATACTCCAGTATGGGAAATCCCATGGATGGGGGAGCCTGGCAGCGCACTGTCCATGGGGTCACAGAGTCGGACACGACTGAGTGGAGCAACTGAGCACACACGCATACATATATTCCCTCCCTCCTGAGCCTCCCTTCTACCCCTCTACCCCACACCTCTAGGTATTCATTGCAGCGCTATTTACAATAGCCAGGACATGGAAGCAACCTAGATGTCCATCGATAGAAGAATGGATAAAGAAGATGTGGTACATATATACAATGGAATATTACTCAGCCATAAAAAGGAATGAAATTGAGTCATTTGTAGTGATGTAGATGAACCTAGAGTCTGTCATAAGCCTTTGTATTTTTTGAACAATGAAATCTGCAACTTCAACAAAAGTTGATCCCATTAAGGGCTGCTGCATAAGGTTTTTTAGGCTGCACACTCTGTAAAGGTGCATGGCTGAGGAGACAAGTCGGGGCTAAAGTCCAACCATGGTTGACTTGCCTAGCCACGTGCTATGGCCCAGGTCTGCATCAGCCCAAACCCATGGGAGATTCTGGCTTTGCACAGACTCCACTGCCCCTTCCAAGGGGTGGCTGTGAGACTATACCCACCCAGAGGTGTATTACACTCGTATTTGGCTATACCCATCTATTTCCTGCAGAGGCTCTGTATGGCCCAGCCAAAAGGCAGAGAAGAGGTGACCTACAGGAGCAGCCGTATCCTCACAGATTAATACTAACCAATGCAAAGCTCCCTCTTTAGGTGGAAACAGCATTTTTGTAGAAAAAGTGATTGAACTTCACATATTAACATAAAAATATTTGTAATCTCCTAAGTTATATTTGGGCTTTCCAGGTGGCACAGTGGTAAAGAATCTATGTGCCAATGCAACAGACTCAGAAGATGTGGGTTTGATACCTGGGTCTGGAAGATCCCCTGGAGAAGGAAATGGCAACCTGCTCCAGTATTCTTGCCTGGAAAATTCAATGGACAGAGGAGCCTAGTGGGCTGCTGTCCATGGGGTCTCCAAGAGTCAGACATGACTGAGTGACTGAACACACACACAATTCATATTTACAATGTTCCTTATCGTCAGTTCTGTCCAACAGAACTTTCTGTGATGATGGAAATGTTCTGCACTGTTCACTATAGTAGCCACTAGTCACATGGGGCTATTGAACAGTTGAAATATAGCTAGTATGACTGAGAAAGTGAATTTTACATTTTTATTTAATTTTAATTAATTTAAATATTCCCAAGTGGTTAACAGCTACTATATTGGACACTGTGGGTAAAAACAAAGTGTTCTTAAATTTTATTGTACATAGTAATTTCCTGGGTACTTGTCCAAAAAATAGATCCCAGACTCTTTCCAAGAGAATCTGATTGAGTGGGTTTTTGAGTGGGAAAAGGAGATTCCAGACTAAGAAATCTCTTTTCTTTTAATTGGAGGATAATTACGTTACAATATTGTGATGGTTTCTGCCATACATCAACGTGAATCAGATATAAGTATGTGTGTGTCCCCTCCTTCATGATCCTCTCTCCCACCTCTCTCCCCACCCCATCCCTCTGGGGTGTCACAGAGTACCAGTGTGGGGTTTCCTGCATCATACATCAGACTCCCACTGGCTGTCTATTTTATATACCGTAATGTATATGTCTCAATGCTATTCTCTCAAATCACCCCACCCTCTCCTTCCCGCACTGTGTCCAAAATCTGTCCTTTATGTCAGGGTCTCCTTTGTTGTCCTGCACGTAGGAATTTCATTTTTAATCAGGACTTAAAGAGCTGCTTATACAAGTTGGCATTTGGACCACATTTCAAGAGTTACTATTAAATGGGTGTTAGGGTATCTTGGAGTAGTTGGTCTCAGGCCTTTTTAAAAATTTAGAATGCTTTGGTTCCTAAGCTGTGTTAACTCTTACCCTTTTGAAATTCTGGAATGAAAAAAAAACACTTTCTAGAAATAGATGTTCTGGCTTTGCTGATTTCTTCTTAGAAGATCACACAATTGTCCACCATCAATTCCCTCTGCTGTGAAGAAAATGGAATTCTGTCCATCGCAACAACCATTTCTTCCTCCCTCCCCTTTTCCTCCTGCCCTGGACTGACCCCACCCCCAGGACCAGTCTCTCTGCTCCCACCTCTTCCCATCCCCTGGACCTTCCATAGAGGTCCCAGCATGCTCTGGGTCTTGGCTTTGGTTAAGAAATTCCTCATCTGAGTGCCTGGAGGAAAGGCCCCCTGCTCTTCCAGAGCAGGTCCTGGAGAGTCATTGCCAAATTCAGATGGAGCCAGGGATGTGGGAAGAAATAGTGATGCTAACACTCTACCTACACACATTCTCCCAAGTGACTCAGAACCTCCCATTTATTTATGCCCCAAATGCCATGGTCCTTAGCAAGCCCTTCATTTGCCTATGCAGAATCCAGCCCCTTTCAAGAAGTGCTTGGTAAATTCTAGGAGGGGCTCATACTGGGCCCCAGGCTGTGCTTCCAGCTACAACAACCACTCGGGGCTCCCCTGCCTGATCCCTTTCTCTGGCTTCCACTTACCCATTAAGCTGCTAGAAGAAGCCTTCCAAGGCCACCATCCTCAGCATGGCACTGGCTTCTATGCAGCGGAATGAGAACGGCCTTTCTCCATTCCTAGATCACACTTTGTCAGTGGGGTGCTAAGCATCCTGGTTTGTGCCCAGAGTCTTCCATGAAAATAACTCCATCAGTTTCAGCCCCTTATCCCTGCAGAGGTCAACCCCAGGCCACGGGGGACAGACCCATAAACCCCCAGCTTTCTTCCTCACCTAACTACAAAGTCTAAGCCCCCTGCCCCATAGGAATAGGTGCAAATAGATACAGGAGGGAATAATAACTTGCAATGAAGTCTAGCTCAGCCAAAATTTCCCCTTTATACACACAATGAAAAATGATCCAGTTCAATAAAACCAAGAGCAGGATGCCTCCCTTCTCTGGTGTGGTTCTAAATCGAAGGCAGATGCTATGCCAAGAACAGAGTCAGCGGTGCTGCAGCCTGGACGGTGGGGAGGAGAGAGCAGTGAGGAGGAAGTCAGAAAGGTTTCTTCTTATAAATACAAACATTTTGCTGCCCCTGGAGAGCACCACCTGTTTATTCTTTTATTTCCTTTTGCTCCGCTTGAAAGCACAGTTCATTGATTCGGGCTTTCCATTGAGTCAGCCTGCTATCAATAGACTCCAAGGAAGAGGAATTAACATCTGCTTTGAGGCCCTCAGGGCAGCTGGGCACT
>NW_011495072.1:6419930-6432230 GCF_000754665.1 Bison bison bison | reverse complement strand
TGGAGGCTCTTTCTGAGGCTCCTCCAGCAGCAGGGAAGAGTCTATTCAGTTCACGTTTCCTCTCAAACTAAGTGGAAAACCAGCACCAGTGAGCGGGGCTGCAGTTACCTGAACTCAGGGCTTGGTTGTCAATGCAGCATAACCACATTCCATCAGATGGAAAGTTAATTTCAACAATGAAAATTAACTTTGGTGGGATGATTTGGGGAGCTAATTTCCCTGTCCTTACATAATCTGGTCCCGCTGACCCTGGGAGCAGCCTGCCAGCCAGCTGCCGTCACCAAAGCCGGCGCGAGCTCCCCGGCACCTTGGCTGTGGTTCGTTTCCAACTGAGCTGCCGAGCTGCTGTACACGACTTGGTGAGCGATCTCTGGCTGCCATTCAGGGGAAGACAGATGGCCGAGAAATGATTTTCTGGAGTTTCCTGACCATATTTCTCTCTATATATGAAGAAACAAACCACGGCTTTAAGATCCATCCATGGTTTTGTGGGGCAGGCAACCCCCAGTCTTTGACTCAAATCCTGCTTGACTGGGAAAAATCTGATCACTATAGGATTGAGCACTGAGAGGTCCATTGTCACGTTCTAGAACATGGGTGGGGACTGGGGACAGACTTGGGTATTCATGGATGTGTGTGTGCTCAGTCACTCAGTTGCACTGGACTCTGTGACCCCTTGAACTGTAACCCGCCAGGCTCCTCTGTCCCTGGAATTCTCCAGGCAAGAATACTGGAATGGGTTACCATTTCCTACTCCAAGGGGTCTTCCTGACCCAGGGAGTGAACTCTCCTATCTTGAGTCTTCTGCACTGACAGGCAGATTCTTTACCACTGGAACCAACTAGAAGGCCATTCATAGCTGGCATTAAACCAATGAGGTAGCCAAAAAGAGAGAGGTCAGGTAAGACTGTGAAAATGGCCCTCTGGTGGAACAAGACTGCCCCATTGCAACCCAGCGAGATGACAAGATGGGCCCTGCCATCAACTGCCACCCCACCCAGCGCCAGGCTCCGTCCTCTGGACTTTAAATAAGATGGCTCACTTAGCTCCTTGCATCTCTGACCTTGGCCGTTTCATCAATGTGGAGATTGTTTTTTCTCTTCACTGACCAAGTGCTATTCCTGAGGATCATCTCTGCTCCTATGGCTTCCTTGACTCTTCATGCCTTGACAGCTCACAACCAAGCTCTATCACCCTTCTCAGTCCCCAGTGCATTTACACAACTACCCACAGAACCCTGGCCTCAAACCCAGCACAAACTCCCCATTTTCACCTGTGCCACCCCTGCGAATAGCACCACTACCCACCAGAGGCCAAGGCAGAAGCCAGGAGCTCACCCCAGGTCCCTCCCTCTTCCCTTTACCTACCATATCCCACAGTCCCCAGGTCCAATTGTTTACCTATGAACTAGCTTTGGGCACCATCCACTGTTCCCTGTCCCCCAGCCACTGCCCTGGTCCAGACCATCTCATTGCCACAGCTGCCTCCTAATGGCTCACTCTCTCCCATCCATTCTGCACAGCAAAGAGATTAGTCTCAGCCATCTGATCCTGTCATTATCAAGCTTGAAACTCTACTGTTTCCTGAATCATCCTGAATTTCCCTTGAATTTCCCTTCAAGATCTGACTCCTGCTACATCCTCAGTGTCACCCTGTCCCCATCCTGGCGCACCACACTCCAGCTACACCTGACAATTTGAATTCCCAGGGTGTGCGTCTCATTTCTCACTCCAAACTTTTGGAGGCTGTTCCCTCTTTCTGGAATCCTGCTGCCCACAGATACTGATTTCCTATTCATCTACCCTCATTTTGGCTGACTGACTTCCACTGGTCCTCTGACTTCCACTGAGATGCTGCTTCCTCTAGGAAGACCTTTGACCCCTTTGTGATTGTTGGGGCAAGACTTTAAGATGACGTGACCACTGGTTTACAGGCTGGATCCCAGCAATTGGAGGCCCCTCACCCCCTCTCCCGGAGAAGGCAATGGCACCCCACTCCAGCACTCTTGCCTGGAAAATCCCATGGATGGAGGAGCCTGGTGGGCTGCAGTCCATGGGGTCGCTAAGAGTCGGACACGACTGAGCGACTTCACTTTCACCTTTCACTTTCATGCATTGGAGAAGGAAATGGCAACCCACTCCAGTGTTCTTGCCTGGAGAATCCCAGGGATGGGGGAGCCTGGTGGGCTGCCGTCTATGGGGTCGCACAGAGTCGGACACGACTGAAGCGACTTAGCAGCAGCAGCAGCAGCAGCACCCCCTCTCCTGTCCTTAGAATGTGTATTGTGCCTGCCTTCCCTCCTCCCAGCATGCATGAGGGTTCAGTTGTTTCAATCGTGTCCAAAACTCTGCAACCCCATGCACTGTAGCCCACCAGGCTCCTCTGTCCATGGGATTTTTCAGGCAAAAATACTGAAGTGGGTTGCCATGCCCTCCGCAGGGCATCTTGTCTATCCAGGGAACAAACCCTTATCTCTTATGTCTCCTGCTTCAGCAGGCAGGTTCTTTACCGCTAGCACCCTCTGAGAAGCCCCCCCTGCTCCCAGAAGCAGCCCCAAATCAGCAAGTAAATGGTGGAGTTTGATTCAAACCGGGTTCTGTTTGCCTCAAAGCCTGTGACCTTTCCTTCGAACTCTGACGGCACAAGCATTATCATGTGGATGATTTAAAGCAAGGTGGATGACCTCTAGAGCTAATACAGTAGCTTGGGAATCACTGCAGTGAACTCTTGAGGGTGCTTTGAATCTGACATTTGGAAATCAACGTTGAGTATTCATCTTCCTTCCACTTACTATTCTGGACTAGAACATGGGTCTCCTGCTGCTCTTTATTTGCAAATTGACTGACAGACGTCTTCAAGTTACCTTTCTTTCCCCCTCAGAGCAACGGATCAGCAATAGTGCTGCTGCTGCTGCTGCTAAGTCGCTTCAGTGGTGTCCGACTCTGTGCGACCCCAGAGACGGCAGCCCACCAGGCTTATCCGTCCCTGGGATTCTCCAGGCAAGAGTACTGGAGTGGGGTGTCACTGCCTTCTCCAGCAATAGTGCAGATTGCTTCATAGTACAGCCCTATTTGGAGGGGGCAGCGTTTCCCGGTAACTCAGTTGGTAAAGAGTCTGCCTGCAATGCAGAAGACCCCGGTTCAATTCCTGGGTTGGAAAGTTCCCCTGGAGAAGGGATAGGCTACCCACTCCAATATGCCTGGGCTTCCCTGGTGGCTCAGATGGTAAAGAATGTACCTGCTATGCTAGAGACATGGGTTCAACCCCTGGGTTGGGAAGATCCCCTGGAGGAGGGTATGGCAACCCACTCCAGTATTCTTTCCTGGAGAATCCCATGGACAGAGGAGCTTGGTGGGCTATAGTCCATGGGGTCCCAAAGAATCAGGCACAACAGCACAGCACAGTCCTACGCAGTAAGCCCTGAGAGATGGGAAGATGCTGAGCTGTTACTATACTTTCTTGTTAAAGGAAATTGCTGTATTTCTGTCCCAGGGTTGTGTGACTTGTAGTTGATGCAACGTAACCAACTAGTATCACAAAATTCAATCAGACTGGAAAATTTCAGCAGAGACCCAGGAAGAGCCTCCTGCTCAGCTGCAATCACTGTAAACAGAACTCAAAGTATTTGCTTTTACATAAGCTATGGATGGATTACATTATTACCTCTGCTTTAGCCAAATGGAGAATGACATGCAGCTGGGGAATACAGAGACTCAGAAAAAGCCCTGGACGCCCTCAGAAGTAGGCTGGATTAGTCATTTCCTGAAGGATCACTGGCTTCCACAGCTCAGGGATAGACTGCACCAAGGGTCCCCACCATTCCCTGTGCCTCTCAGTCAGCCCTTCTCATCACTCGGGCCTGGGCTGTGGTCACAAGAGGTTCCCACCAGGATTCCCTCTGAAAAGGGACACTTTCTCTTTAAAAAAAAAATAGTTTATTTTTAACTGAAGGATAATTGCTCTACACAGTTGTATTGGTTTCTGCCAAACACCAACATGAATCATCCGTAGGTATACCTATGTCCCCTCCCTCCTGAACCTCCCTCCCACCTCCCTCCCCATCCCACCCTTCTAAGTCGTCCCAGAGCCGAAAAGGGACACTTCCATTTGTCTTCTGAATCCTCAGCTGCTTAAACGAAAGTTTACTAAAAACATCCCTTTTGGATCAGATTCAAAATAATATAACCAAATTGGGGAGTTGTAGATGAAACAATGGAGAAAGCAATGGCACCCCACTCCAGTACTCTTGCCTGGAAAATCCCATGGACAGAGGAGCCTGGAAGGCTGCAGTCCATGGGGTCACCAAGGGTCGGACACGACTGAGTGACCTCACTTTCACTTTTCACTGTAATGCATTGGAGAAGGAAATGGCAACCCACTCCAGTGTTCTTGCCTGGAGAATCCCAGGGACGGGGGAGCCTGGTGGGCCGCCATCTATGGGGTCGCACAGAGTCGGACATGACTGAAGCGACTTAGCAGCAGCAGATGAAACAGGGTCTTCCCTGGTGGCTCAGCAGTAAAGAATCTGCCTGCAATGCAGAAGACCAGGTTTCTTCTGGGTTGGGAAGATACTCTGGAGAAGGAAATGGCAACCCACTCCAGTATTCTTGCCTGTAGAATCCCATGGACAAAGGAGCCTGACCAGCTACAGTCCATGGGGTTGCAAAGAGTCAGAAACGACTCGGTGACTGAATAACAATGACAACAACAAAGATGAAATAGATTAGTCATAAACTGATCATTATTGAATCTGAGTGATGGCTGTCTGGGGGGGAGTCATTGTAATATTCTCTCTTCTTTTGTATATTTCTAAGTTTTCCATAGTAAGGGTTTTTTTTTTTAATAAATGCTGCATTTGAGTATAATCTGGTATAATTTTTCTGAGGAATAATTTGGTACTATATATTCAAAATCTTTTAAAATGTGTAAATCCTGTGACTCAAAAATTCTACTTCTAGGAATTTACCCTTAGGAAATAATTATGAATGTGTGAAAAGATTTGTCTACTGGAATGTTCTCCACAGTCTTATTTATAATATCGGGGAAAGGAAGCAACCTCAATGTTCAGCAATGAAGGCTGGTTCAATAAATTGTGGCAGATATTATGATAGATTATTATATGGTCATTAAAGTAATATTGGGTCTGGTGATGGTGAGGAGAAAGAGTTATTTTATACAATGTTGGTAGAAACAAACTGAGTAACTTTGGAAGGCAAATTTTTATCTGTTGTTATTTAAAGTGTGCATATACTTTGATCCAGTGATTACATTTTTAAGAATTCTTTCTTATTAATAGACCAAAAAAGATGTATATACTAGGACAATTGCAACATTCTTTATAATAGAAATAATATGTGTTCAACAAATGAAGACTTTGAATAAATAACAGTACATCATACAATGGAATACTTTGTGGACATTATTAATGTGTAATACTAAATTCAGTTCAGCTCAGTCACACAGTCGTATCCGACTCTTTGCGACCCCGCGGACTGCAGCACACCAGACTTCCCTGTTCTTCACCAACTCCCTGAGCTCTCTCAAACTCATGCCCATTGAGTCGGTGATGCCATCCAACCATCTCATCCTCTGTTGTCCCCTTCTCCTCCTGCCTTCAATCTTTCCCAGCATCAGGGTCTTTTCCAAGGAGTCAGTCTTCCCATCAAGTGGCCAAAGTATTGGAGTTTCAGCTTCAACATCAGTCCTTCCAATGAACACCCAGGACTGATCTCCTTTAGGATGGACTGGTTGGATGTCCTTGCAGTCCGAGGGACTCTCAAGAGTCTTCTCCAACACCACAGTTCAAAAGCATCAATTCTTCGGTGCTCAGCTTTGTTTATGGTCCAAGTTTCACATCCACACATGACCACTGGAAAAACCATAGCCTTGACTAGACAGACCTTTGTTGGCAAAGTAATGTCTCTACTTTTTAATATGCTGTCTAGGTTGGTCATAACTTTTCTTCCAAGGAGCAAGCGTCTTTCAATTTCATGGCCACAGTAACCACCTGCAGTGATTTTGGAGCCCAAGAAAATAAAGTCTATCATTGTTTCCATTATTTCCCCATCTATATGCCATGAAGTGATGGGACCAGATGCCATGATCTTAGTTTTTTGAATGTTGAGTTTTAAGCCAACTTTTTCACTCTTTTAACTTTTTCACTCTTTCATTTTCATCAAGAGGCTCTTTACTTCTTCTTTGCTTTCTGCCATAAGGGTGGTGTCATCTGCATATCTGAGGTTATTGATATTTCTCCCAGCAATCTTGATTCCAGCTTGTGCTTCATCCAGTCCAGCATTTCACATGATGTACTCTGTATAGAAGTTAAATAAGCAGGGTGACAATATACAGGCTTGACATACTCCTTTCCCAATTTGGAACCAGTCTGTTGTTCCATGTCTGGTTCTAACTGTTTCTTCTTGACCTGTATACAGATTTCTCAGGAGGCAGGTAAGGTGGTCTGGTATTCCTATCTCTTGAAGAATTTTCCACAGTTTATTGTGATCCACGCAGTCAAAGACTTTGGCATAGTCAATAAAGCAACAGTAGATTCTTTTCTGGAACTCTCTTGCTTTTCTGATAATCCAGTGGATGTTGGCAATTTGATCTCTGGTTCCTCTGCCTTTTCTAAAACCAGCTTGAACATCTGGAATTTACAGTTCACATACTGTTGAAGCCTGGCTTGGAGAATTAAATTAGAGCTAACATTTTTTGAAAGCTTACTATAAGCCAGGCATGGTTCTAAGCATTTTACACATGTTAATTTATTCTATGTACTGATATGAAAACATCACATATCTGTAAGTTATTGCCACATAACTTGCTCCAAAATTCAGTGCCTTAAAGTAATAAGTATTCATTGTTGGTTAACCTTTGGTTGACTCTGTAGTCAGATATGGGTTGGGTAGGCAGCTCTGCTGATCTTGGATGGGCTCTCACATGTTTGGAGGTCAGCCAGTGTAGACTGGTTTAGAATTGACTTGGCTGGGACAATTAACCTCCATGTGGAGGTTTATCTTCCAATAGGTTAGCCCACATTTGTTCACATGGTAGAATTCATGTGTATATATATATATACTTCTCCAATATTGGAAAAAGTATATATTTACATGCTTTTCCATTATAGGTTATTATAAGATATTGAATATATAGTTCCCTGTGCTATACTATAGGTCCTTGTGGTTTATCTATTTTATGAATAATAGTGTGTTTCTGTTCATCCTAAATTCCTAATTTATCCCTCCCCCCTCCTTTCCCCTATGACAACCGTAAGTTTCTTTTCTATGTCTGAGTCTATTTCTGTTTTGTAAATAAGTTCGTTGGTATTTTTTTTTTAGATTCCATATGTAAGTGATATTATAAGTGATGTTACATGATATTCATCTTTCTCTGACTTCCTTCATTTAGTGTGATAATCTCTAGGTCAATCCATTTTGCTGCAAATGGCATTTTTCATTCTTTTTTATGGCTGAGTAATGTTCCATTGTGTATACATGCACCACATCTTCTTTATCCACTCATCTGTTGATGGGTAGTTTGTTTCCATGTCTTGGCCATTGCAAATGGTGCTGCTGTGAACACTGGGGTACATGTGTCTTTTCAAATTAGAGTTTTAATCTTTTCCAGATACATGCCCAGGAGTGGGATTGCTGGATCATATGGTAACTCTATTTTTATTTTAAGGAACCTCCATACTGTTCTCCATAGTGGCTGCACCAATTTAAATTCTCACCAACAGAATAGTAGGGTTTCCTTTTCTCTGTTTCATCTCCAGCACTTCTTATTTGTAGACTTTTTGATGATGGCCATTCTAATGGGTGTGAGGTGATAGATACCTCATTTAGTTTTGATTTGCATTTCTCTAGTAATTACTGATCTTGGGTATCTTTTCTTTTTCACGTGCCTATTAGCCATATTTCTGTCCTCTTTGGGAAAATGTCCACCTATGTCTTCTGCCCATTTTTTAACTGGATTGTTTATTTTTTTATATTGAGCTGTATGAGCTGCTTGGATATTATAGAAATTAAGCCCTCATTTATTGCATTGTTTGCAAACATTTTCTTCCACTCCATAGGTTCTTTTCATTTTGTTGATAGTTTCCTTTGCTTTGCAAAATCTTGTAAATTTGATTAGGTCCCATTTGTTTATTTTTGCTTTTATTTCTTTTTCATTGGAGACTGACATAAGAAAACATTGCTACAATTTATGTTAGGGAATGTTTTGCCTGTGTTCTCTTATAGGAGTCTTATGGTGTCATGTTATATCTTTAGGCCATTTTGAGTTTATTTTTGTGTAAGCTGTGAGGGAATATTCTAACTTCATTGATTTACATTATTCTCCCTCTCGATAGGAATAACTTCAAAGTTATGTTGCAAGAAATATGAGGAGGGAATAGTTGAGACCAACTTTGTAATCAGTCTACCCCATATGTAAGCTGCACAGAGAGTGTTGTGTGTTCCTGCTTGTCCAATAGAAGATAAAACATGAAACACATTATCTCACACACACATGCACACAAACACCCATGTGTGTGAGTGGAAGGTTTCTGTCCGGCCCACAAAATTACTGTTTACTATGTTTACCTTGATGAAAGGAACTGGGGTAGGTACAGAAATGAGAGAAGTTTTCTTTTACTGAAAAGTCATAGTGTTCGGATTGTTTTACCTTATGAATAAATTAATTTCACAATTAAATAGGCTAGTTAGCAAAATTAAGGTCTCAAAAAGGAAATAAAAACATATATAACAATGAAAATTAAAATACAACATATCAAAATTTGTAGGATGCATCAAAAGCAGTGTTAAGAAGGAAGTTTATACCACTGAATGATTACATTAGAAAAGAAACAGTCTCAAATCAAAATTTAAAAACAAAATATGATAAGAACATCAAATTGTATAAGACCATTTAAATATGAAAATGTTCTAAAATATTTAAAAATAAAATATGCAGATTATAAGCAGTATAAATTGTTGTTGTTGTTGTTGTTTTGTTATTCAGTTGCTAAATCATGCTGGATTCTTTATGATCCCATGGTCTGCAGCACGCCAGGCTCCCCTGTACTTCACTATATCCCAGAGTTTGCTCAAATTCATGTCCATTGAGTCATATAAATTTATTAAATAAATATGAACATAAAAACATTTTGAGATGATGCCAAAATATTATTAAACCATGAAGCCACAGGTGATTTTTAAATTTTCTTCTTTGCAATTATCTACATTTTCTATTTTTTCCTATAATTTACATTTATTATTTTTTTCAATCAGAAATGAAGGTCATATAAACACAGGAAGCTAAATCCCAAGGATCTCAGGAACAATTTCAGTCCTCACATTCTAGGCTGTTCTTTCATAGGCTTCAGAATACCAAGGCATGGATTGTAATTTCTACCATAGTTTGACTGGCTATGGGACATGAGAATCCAAATTCAGATCCAGCTTTTAGTCATTCTCTCCTGCCCTCCTCACAACAGTAAAGCAGAATGGAATTATTAGGCCCATTTAATAGATAAGAAAACAGAGACCCAACTTAGGGCTAAACTCAGATTGTCTCACTCTGCAGACCATTCATGGAACTTACATTCTAACAAGAGAGATGGACATTAAGCAACACAGTGATTAAATTCATTATAAGTGTACTGAGTGCTTAAAGGGAGAAGTATAGGCTCCAAGAATGCACGTGACAGGAAGGACTGGCTTGGCCTGGTGGATCCAGGCAGACTTGTCTGGGGCAGTGATTCAGTTCAGTTCAGTTGCTCAGTCCTGTTCGACTCTTTGTAACCCCACAGACTGCAGTACACCAGGCTCCCCTGTCCATCACCAACTCCTGGAACTTACTTAAACTCATGTCCATCGAGTCAGTGATGCCATCCAACCATCTCATCCTCTGTCATCCCCTTCTCCTCCCACCTTCAATCTTTCCCAACATCAGAGTCTTTTCAAATGAGTCAGTTCTTTGCATCAGGTTGCCAAAGTACTGGAGTTTCAGCTTCAGCATCAGTCCTCCCAATAAATATTCAGGACTGATATCCTTTAGGATTGACTGGTTTGATCTCCATGTAGTCCAAGGGACTCTCAAGAGTCTTCTCCAACACCACAGTTCAAAAGCATCAGTTTTTCTGTGCTCAGCTTTCTTTATGGTCCAATTCTCACATCCATACATGACTACTGGAAAAGCCGTAGCTTTGACTAGATGGACCTTTGTTGAAGTTGAAATCAAGTCATGTCATCACCTGTGCTAAACCCAGATCATGCATCTCAGGCAGTTTTGAATGAACACATCTTCAGATACTGTGGTGCAGATGCAAAAGGAGCAATTCGAGTTTTGGTCTTGGTTTTGCCACTTTGGCCACCTGATGTGAAGAGCTGACTCATTGGAAAAGACCCTGATGCTAGGAAAGACTGAAGGCAACAGGAGAAGAGAGTGGCTGAGGATGAGATGGTTAGATAGAATCAAATTCTGGGAGATAGTGGAGGACAGAGGAGCCTGCTGTGCTACCGTCCATGGGCCTGCAAAGAGTCAAACACGATTTAGTAACTAAACAACAGCAACAAGTTCTATGACTGTGGACAAGGCATTTGTATCTCTGAGTCCCTGTTTTTTCATCAGTAAAAATGAAGCTAGATTAGCCAGTAATTTACAAACTCTTTAATTTTATTTATTTATATATTTTTAGCACAGAATCTGAAACATATCAGAGTTATTATTAAACATATTGGCCCTGCCCCTCCCCTAACCCCTTCTTAATCACTGTGGCAAGTCCCTAACGCCCTTTCAGGAACCCCTAGGATCTACAAATGCCAAATCTCTTCCAGATGTAAAGTTGTATGGTATCAACTTGGAGCATCAAGATCTGACACTCATTTTCCACCACATATCTCTATGGAGAGCAGAGGAATTGAGGCAGGACAAAACCATTGACTTGGCATTCAGTGCTCACTCCAACTGCATTCTAAAGTGCTTTCCTGAACTGAAGATGCTGAAAAAGCTAAAAAGTACATTTTACAGATTCTTTGCCACCAGTGTTCTCCATGCGACCTAGGTCCACCAAGCCAAGATTCTACGAGACTTGGAAGGAAAGGCGAGCAGCTGGGTCAGTGGCCATGAAAGGCTGGACAGTCCAGCAAAGGATGGTAGCAGAGAGACTGACTTTTCTGGAGTGGCTGGGAAAATAGTTCTAGCCCTAGCATCATAGTCTCTGGGTGGCCAACAATGGCAGCTGTGGGTTTCCTCTAGAACAGTCTGGAGTTCTGCTTGGTCATTTCCCCTGGCTATGTGATCCATGAATTTGTAGCAATCAAGCATGATTTGAGACAATTCTGGAAATTTTACAAGCTAAACAATACACTGCAACAAATCCCTTTCTGTTTAAATCGGTGAGGATGGATTCTGTTCCCTGAATACAATAGCCAGGAAACACCAACACAGACTCTTAGATGGCCCTTATCAACATGCCTGACGCTTATTTTCTTGGCTGATTCCCTACTTCCTGCCTCTGTATACACCTCCTTTAATCCTTCCAAACCAGATTCATAGAGTCTCACTACACCTACCATGCTAGTTATACATTTGGAGGAACTGATAGTCCTGATCTTGAATTCCAACCTGCCACTTTGGACAGTACAAACTTGGGCAAATCCCTTAATCCTTCTGTTACAGATTCCTCATTCTGCAAATGAAGATAACAGTGCTGCCAACCACAGATGGTTGTAGTGAGAATCAGCTGAGATAATATAAGAGAAGCTCATGCCACAGTGCCTGGCACATGGGAAAGGCATGACACTTAGTCACTGTCATTGATCACATCAATGCCCTTTGGCTTCAGCACTCCTCTCATGGCTGACCAGCTCAGTTGTAGCCAGAGCCATCTGCCTGTAAGTTTACACATGACACAAATCAGTATAGGGTGCTTTTGATTTCAAGTGTCCAGCCTGAAGGATGGCCCTCACCTCTAGAACAGTTTCAGAGTTTGTGGTTACAAGTAACAGAGACTGACTTTAGATCTTTAGTAGAAAAAAACATTAATTGGAAAGATATACAGGGCTTTCGATGATCCAGCAAATGTTGGCAATTTGATCTCTGGTTCCTCTGCCTTTTCTAAAACCAGCTTGAACATCTGGAAGTTCACGGTTTACGTGTTGCTGAAGCCTGGCTTGGAGAATTTTGAGCATTACTTTACTAGCATGTGCTGCTGCTGCTGCTGCTAAGTCGCTTCAGTCGTGTCCAACTCTGTGCGACCCCAGAGACGGCAGCCCACCAGGTTCCCCCATCCCTGGGATTCTCCAGGCAAGAACACTG
>NW_011495072.1:6418759-6419830 GCF_000754665.1 Bison bison bison | reverse complement strand
CCCCAGAGACGGCAGCCCACCAGGTTCCCCCATCCCTGGGATTCTCCAGGCAAGAACACTGGAGTGGGTTGCCAATTCCTTCTCCAATGCATGAAAGTGAAAAGTGAAAGTGAAGTCGCTCAGTCGTGTCCGACCCTCAGCGATCCCATGGACTGCAGCCCTCCAGGCTCCTCTGTCCATTGGATTTTCCAGGCAAGAGTACTGGAGTGGGGTGCCATTGCCTTGTGAGATGAGTGCAATTGTGCGGTAGTTTGAGCATTCTTTGGCATTGCCTTTCTTTGGGATTGGAATGAAAACTGACCTTTTCCAGTCCTGTGGCCACTGCTGAGTTTTCCAAATTTGCTGACATATTGAGTGCAGCACTTTCACAGCATCATCTTTCAGGATTTGAAATAGCTTAACTAGAATTCCATCACCTCCACTAGCCTTGTTTGTAGTGATACTTCCTAAGGCCCACTTGACATCACATTCCAGGATGTCTGGCTCTAGGTGAGTGATCACACCATCGTGATTATCTGGATCGTGAAGGTCTTTGTTGTATAGTTCTTCTGTGTATTCTTGCCACCTCTTCTTAATATCCTCTGCTTCTGTTAGGTCCATACAATTTCTGTCCTTTATTGAGACCATCTTTGCATGAAATGTTCCCTTGGTATCTGTAATTTTCTTGAAGTGATCTCTAGCCTTTCTTAATGTATTGTTTTCCTCTATTTCTTTGCATTGACCACTGAGGAAGGCTTTCTTATCTTTCCTTGCAATTCTTTGGAACTCTGCATTCAAATGGGTATATCTTTCCTTTTCTCCTTCGCTTTTGGCTTCTCTTCTTTTCACAGCTATTTGTAAGGCCTCTTCAGATAGCCATTTTGCTTTTTTGCATTTCTTTTTCTTGGGGATGGTCTTGATCCCTGTCTCCTATACAATGTCACAAACCTCCATCCATAGTTCATCAGGCACTCTGTCTATCAAATCTAGTTCCTTAAATCTATTTCTCATTTCCACTGTATAATCATAAGGGATTTGATTTAGGTCATACCTGAATGGTCTAGTGGTTTTCCCTACTTTCTTCAATTTAAG
>NW_011495072.1:6395070-6418659 GCF_000754665.1 Bison bison bison | reverse complement strand
TGTCCATGTGTAGAGTCTTCTCTTGTGTTGTTTGAAGAGGGTGTTTGCTATGACCAGTGCATTCTCTTGGCAAAACTCTATTAGCCTTTGCCCTGCTTCATTCTGTACTCCAAGGCCAAATTTGCCTGTTACTCCAGGTATTTCTTGACTTCCTACTTTTGCATTTCAGTTGCCTATAATGAAAAGGACATCTCTTTTGGGTGTTAGTTCTAAAAGGTCTTGTAGGTCTTCGTAGAACCGTTCAACTTCAGCTTCTTCAGTATTACTGGTCAGGGCATAGACTTGGATTACCGTGATATTGAATGGTTTGCTTTGGACTGTGTGGATCACAATAAACTGTGGAAAATTCTGAAAGAGATGGGAATACCAGACCACTTGACCTGCTTCTTGAGAAACCTGTATTCAGGTCATGAAGCAACAGTTAGAACTGGACATGGAACAACAGACTGGTTCCAAATAGGAAAAGCAGTATGTCAAGGCTATATATTGTCACCCTGCTTATTTAACTTCTATGCAGAGTACCTCATGAGAAATGCTGGGCTGGATGAAGCACCAGCTGGAATCAAGATTGCCAGGAGAAATCTCAATAACCTCAGATATGCAGATGACACCACCCTTATGGCAGAAAGTGAAGAGGAACTAAAGAGCCTCTTGATGAAAGTGAAAGAGGAGAGTGAAAAAGTTGTCTTAAAGCTCAAACAGTGGCTGACTTTATTTTTTTCCCACTTCATGGGAAACAGATGAGGAAACAGAGGAAACAGTGGCTGACTTTATTTTTTTGGGCTCCACAATCACTGCAGATGGTGATTGTAGCCATGAAATTAAAAGACGCTTACTCCTTGGAAGGAAAGTTATGACCAACATAGACAGCATATTAAAAAGCAGAGACATTTCTTTGTCAACAAAGATCCATCTAGTCAAGGCTATGGTTTTTCCCGTGGTCATGTATGGATGTGCAAGTTGGACTATAAAGAAAGCTGAGCACAGAAGAATTGATGCTTTTGAGCTGTGGTGTTGGAGAAGACTCTTGAGAGTCCCTTGGACTGCAAGGAGATACAACCAGTCCATCCTAAAGGAAATCAGTCCTGGGTGTTCATTGGAAGGACTGATGTTGAAGCTGAAACTCCAATACTTGGGCCACCTGATGCGAGGAGCTGACTTATTTGAAAAGACCCTGATGTTGGGAAAGATTGAAGGCAGGAGGAGAAGGAGACGACAGAGGATGAGATAGTTAGATGGCATCACTGACTCAACAGACATGAGTTTGGGTGAACTCTGGGAGTTGGTGATGGACAGGGAGGCCTGGCGTGCTGAGGTTCACGGGCTCGCAAAGAGTCGGACACAACTGAGCGACTGGACTGACTGACTGACAGGGCTTTCAGCAGCCATTGGTGATGGAGAATGAGGCTTAGAAAACGAGGAGAAAAATCAGCATGTTTGGAGCTGGTAACAGCCACTCTCTGCCACAACCGGAAGTGAGGTGTGACTGACTTGTCCTCTTAGCTCATGCTCTTCACATGTGAAGACCAGGCAGGAACATCTGAGTGGCCCGGCACAGTCACATGCCTGCATCCTGCAGCTAAGGTATGGGGACAGCAACCACATACTCACTGGGTGTGATGGTTAATTTTATGTGTCAACTTGACAGAACCACAAAATGCCCAGATATTTGGCTAAACTTTTTTTCTGGATATGTCTGTCAGGATGCTTTTGAATGAAATTAGCATTTGAGTCAAAGAACTCAGTAAAGCAATGTGCCCTTACCAGTGTGGATGGGAATCATCCAATCTGTTCTGAATAGAACAAAAAGGGAGAGTAAGAAGAATTCTTCCTTCCTGCCTGATTGCTTGAGCTGGGATATTAATCTTCCTCTCTCAGCACTCCTGGCTCTCATTCAGATCTTCAGACCTGGATTGGAGTCTGTGCATTAAATCTCCTGGTTCTTAGGCTTTCAGACTCTGAATTAGGCTTTCAGTTGAATTACACCACCAGCTCCCATGGGTCTCGAGCTTACAGACCACAAACTGTGGGACTTCTCAGTCTCTATAATCACATGAGCCAGTTCCTCATAATAAATCTCCTCATGTGTGTTCGTGCTCAGTCAAGTCAGTCATGTCTGACTCTTTGTGACCCTATGGACTGTAGCCCGTCAGGTGAGGAGCCATGGGATTCACCACCCAAGAATACTGGAGTGGGTTGCCATGCCCTCCTGCAGGGGATCTTTGAACCCAGGGATCAAAACCACATCTCCTACACCACCTGCATTGCAGGCAGATTCTTTACCACTGAGCCACCAGGGAAATCTCTTCATGTATATATATACATATTTATGTGTGTGTGTTTGGTTCTGTTTCTCTGGAGGACTTTGATGGATTCACTAGGAAAATCCCCAAACCAGAGAAGTAAATTAGATGATGGACAGTGTATTATTCAGTGTTCTCCAGAGAAACAGAATCAATAAGACACCTACATATATATATATATATGTGGAAAGAGATTTATTATATATATATATATATATATATATATGTGGAAAGAGATTTATTATAAAGAATTGAATCATGTAATTATAAAGGCTGACAAGTCCCAAGACTTGCAGGGTAAGTTGGCAAGCTTCCAATCTGAAAGTCATAGGCCTAAGACCCAAGAAAACCTGATGTTTCAGTTCAAAGGTTGGACCATAAAGAAGGCTGAGCACCAAAGAATTAATGCTTTTGAACTGTGGAGTTGGAGAAGACTCTTGAGAGTCCCTTGGACTGCAAGGAGATCAAACCAGTGAATCCTAAAGGAACTCAATCCTGAATATTCATTGGAAGGACTGATACTGAGGCTTAAGCTTCAATACTTTGGCCACTTGATGCGAAAAGCTGACATTAGAAAAGACCCTGATGCTGGGAAAGATTGAAGGCAGGAAGAGATGGGGACGACAGAGGATGAGATGGTTGGATGGCATCACCAACTCAATGGACATGAGTTGGAGCAAGCTCCGGGAGTTGGTGAAGGACAGGGAAGCCTGGCATGCTACAGTCCATGGGGTCGCAAAGAGTTGGACACGACTGAGTAACTGAACAACAACCGTTCAAAGGTAGTTCGGCAGGAAGAATTCTCTCTTACTGAATACAGGGTCAACCTTTCTGTTCTATTCAGCCCTTCAACTGATTGGGTGAGGCCCACTAACCTTTTCACGTTAGGGAGAGTAATCTGATTTGTTCATTCTATTGATTCAAGTGTTAATCTTATCCAAAAAAAACCCCACAGAAACACCCAGAATTAATGTTTGAGTATTTATCTAGGCACCCTGAGGCCAGTTAAGTTCATACATAAAGTTAATCATCACAGATAATGATCCCAATATCTGCTAGGATTCTTTGAGAGAAAAGGAGTGTCTCACTGGAGCACCTGATGCGTGTGGGGCCTCTTATACAGGACACCAACCAGGCCTCTGGGAAACACAGAACCATGAATGCCAGCAGTGACTCATGGCTGAGGACAGGCTCTGTCACGGGAAAAGCTGTTGTTCTGCAAAGTAGACCCCAAACTGGTGAAATTTGAGAATCTTAGTTTCTCAGAGCAAAATGCCCCCAATTTTTTTCCCACAACAAACTCCTCATTTTTGCTGGAGGGCCCATATGATGTGGAGGGATTGGAAACATTTTCTGTCCTTAGCAGTCTGACATCCTGATCAAGCTTTGTGATAGCCTTATTTATCGTGGAGCACCTGTCCCAGACTACTTGTTATTAATACCCATTTGTCCCTTCTATGATACATTTCTGCTTGGAAGTCTTGCCATCAAAGGACCAGTCTCTTTATATGATATGCCGAGTCTTGTCATTCTCTAGACAGTTAGTGTTGATGTCACCAGAAAATACCGACATGGTAACATATTTCCTCCTTCTTACAATAAACTTTGGACACAATGCACCAAAAAGACCTTCAAACTGCTGTGTTTCTTACCTCATCAGGCTTTTCAGAATGGCGAAGTCTCATTTTCGAGCAATTTCTAGGATAACATACCAGCTGAGCCTCCTCGAATTAACCAATTACTGCAAACAATGTATTTTCTTTTGCGGTTATTGTCATATATACCTCCCTGGTTTCAGTTAATAAAAGGTAAAAATATGACAACTTCTACAGGAAAATTTACCCAATTCCACAAAACCTGTTCAATCATTTGCTCAGATTAAGTAGAAAATCTTATCCTCTAACAGGGAAAGTAAAAGCCAGTTTCACGGATTAAATCATTCTGTGCAAAAGAACTTTTCTCCCTAGAGAATGAATAGACTCAATTGAGTGTGAGATTTTTAAAGTTCTGCTTGAAATTTTAAAGAAAGTTATTTTTGCTGCATATATACAATTTTAATTCTCTAAAATGAAACATATAAGTTTTGAAAATTAAAGCTATCAAACCATGCCTTCTTTCTTACATACCATGGCAGAACTCTTTTGAAGGGCATCATTATTTTCAAAAGAGAGATTTTGAATAACTCTTCCAAAGGGCCACCTCTGATTTAGTAAGTGGATTAACTAAATGTAATCAACTCAATTTTTCTGGATCCTGACCATATCTCAGTTTTTCTATCAGGATGTCATTTTTACCACATCTATATTTTCTATTACTGTGTCAGCACTAGCAAATGTCCCCTTCAGACCCACCGGGACACAAAGAGATGGGTAATAATAAGAGTAAAGGTGGGCTTCCCTGGTGGCTCAGTGGTAAAGAATCCATCTGCCAATGCAGAAGACAAGGGTTTGATCCCTGACCCAAGAAGAGCCCACACCCATGGAGCAACTGGGGTGTACCACAACTCTCAGGAGAGAATCACAACTCCTGGGCCTGGGCTCTAGAGCCACAGGTGTTTTGTTTTGACAAAGCAAGAGACTTTATTGGGTAGGGGCACCCAGGCAGCAAGTAGGAGGGTAAGGGAACCCAGGAACCACAACTATTGAGTCCACATGCTCTAGAGCTTGGATCCACAAGAGAAGCCACCACAATGAGGAGCACAAGCAGCACAGCTGTAGAGTAGTCCCCACTCTCTGCAACTAGAGAAAGTTGCAACACACAGCAAAAGAAATAAATTAAATAAGTAAATACATTTTTTTAAAAAGAGAGAAAAAGGTGATGCAATATTCTTGTCTCTGAACCCAGCCAATCAAATCAGGAGCTCCCCTTCCTATCACACACTGCTCCACACAGGGAGCTGTGCTAAGTCGCTTCAGTAGTGTCTGACTGTGCAACACCAGGCTCCTCTGTCCATGGGATTCTCCAGGCAAGAATATTGGAGTGGGTTGCCGTTTCCTTCTCTAGGGGATCTTCCCAACCCAGGAGTTGAAGCTGCGTCTCTTGCATCTCCTGTACTGGCAGGTGGGTTCTTCACCACTAGCACCATCTGGGAAGCCCCCAGGGTCCCACACCACACTCTGCCTGTCTCAGGACTTGCCGCCTGCGTCGATGGCAATTCCTGCCATCCTGGCGGAGGCATCCTTGTCACCCCTGGGAGGTCTCCATGTCCATCCACATCAACCCTCTGTACTCTGGCCACTCCTCTAGGTTCATAGTCTGGTTTCCCTTCTCTTACCCAAGGGCACAATTCTTTTTTTTTTTTTTTCTAAACCCCATCTTGGAAGATTTCACACTCTAATTTTCCTACAACCTTCCAGTATTTTCATCCTTCTTATGTCATTTGCATTTCCAACATAAAAATGTTGAAAATATTGATAATCATCATCACCATGTAATAAGCCATTTTGATAAGCTCAGACACACTTTTACATGGATTATCTCAATTGAATCTCACAGCAGCTCAGTACCTTCTTGCTGGCTAAGGTAGTGATTAGGAATAGACACTCTGGAATCAAGCTGTCAGGCTTCTAATTCCAGCCCCAAGATCTTAGGCAAATTACAAAACCTCTCTAAGCCTTTCTTTCCTCAACCCTACAGTGGGGATGAGAATAACATCTCTCTTGAAGTGTGATTATTACATGAAATGGTGCCTGTGAAGCACCTGGCAGGATGCCTGGCACAGAGTAGGTGTTTAGTAAGTGGTAACTGACCAGGGCTCTCCTGGAAGTATCCCCAAGGGTATGACCCTCAGATTCCCAGGCTCAGCAGTCTCCGATCTAGGGGAGCACTGCACCCCTCAGTCTTCCCCCGACTCCAAACCCTTCCAGTGCCCACTGTGACACTCTAAGTCTCTCCCACCATGGGATGGACTTCCTTTCTACCCGTGATGATAGAAGGGGAGCCATTCCTCCTCTGCTCATCTGGTGAAGATAGAAGGGCAGCCACTTCTCTGCTCTGCTCATCCCGTGAAGATAGAAAGGCAGCCACTTCTTTGCCCTGCTCATCTAGTGATGAGCCCTGGGCCAGGTTCACAGAATAGGACTCTCTTCCTCTGTGGTCTGAAATTACCCAAAGTCTTTATGAAATTCTTTTCATATTATGGTACTTGATTTCACTTGATGCTTTCTTTGTTCTTAAGAAAATGGAAGTATGTCTTTTAATGCTGGGTTTGGAAAGAGCCAGCTCGTCCTGGTACAGGGCCCAGTTCCCAGCCTGGAAGCTGTTGGCTCTCAGAGGCCTCAGGGTTGTGGTCCATTTGAGCTGCCTAGACACTGAAACTATCATGTTTCATTCATAGATATACTCTGCCTTTCCAAATGTACATGATTAATACAAGATACTTTATAAGCTTTACTGAATTTATGGTTGCTTTTTATCATGATCGCATGTAGATTTTATAATCAGTAGATACTAAAAGCACAGCTTTGATCATGTAAGAGTATTCAACATGTTTGATATTAAAAGCAGGGGGTCTTTTTACTTTAAACACTTGGAAACTCTTGATGTCACAGAAAGAATGCTGGGAGGAAAGTCAGGTAAGTAGCCTGGGAATAAGTAGCCTGCACAAATCACATCTTTTCCCCAGATGTCAGCATCCTTACCTGGAAAATAATGGAAGCTGGAAGAGATGGCCTCTAAGCCCCAGCACTAAAAATTCATGAGTCTAAAATCACTCTTAGCTACTTGAAGATGAATATTTATAAGAACGGCTGACTTTTTAAAGCAAGGTAAGTATATAGATGTGCTCTATACCCACGTGAAACAAAGAGCAGGCTAGTATCTGATAGTTTTTCCACCAGAAAAAAAATATTGGTTTTCTAATTTATTTTTGTTACTTATACTCCTCCTCTAATATCTTCACTTTTGCCATCGTTACTGGGTGTTCTGAGAGAGTCCACTTCCTCGACTTCAGCTTCTATATCTGTCTTTCAAGATTTACTAATGTCAGGATTTTCTCAGTGATTATAAGGTTGTTATTGCCTCTCTCCATTATTTATCAATTTCACTTGATCGGTTTTATTTTTGTTGTCTTTGCCCTCCAAGACCTCGTCTTGAACAGATTTCTTTCTATTACCACGGTCTTAGCACTCTGTTCTGAGCCAATGTCCCCTGTTGCCCTTTTTACCATCTTACATTCATCAGTGGGAGTTGCAATTGCAAACACTCCAACTGTTGCTTAAATATTTGTCCCTTTCTTACAACAGCTTGTTTGAAAAGAATGAAATTCTCACTAGTGAATACTGTGTTTACGTGCTCACCATCAGTTGCTGCTTTGTGCTCGCTCGGAGCACAGGGGACTTTCCGAGCCTTTCTACCTTCACCCTCCAACCCCTCATCCACTCCAGCCTCCTCGGTACCGACCAATCAGAATACGTCTTTATGTCTAGCCAACCAATCAGAAAACGGCCTTATTCCAAGTATTTATTAAGCGTCTATGAGTTGGGGAATGCCTCTTTTATAAATGAAAACACTGAAGATTTAAGGTTTCAGCTCAGGAAAGAAAATCTGTAGATGGGGAGGACCGCGTGTGGTACCGCGTGTGGTAAAATTTACCTTCCCTTTGATGAAAGCATAGAGGGAAACCTGGAGTCCTCCAAAGTGATAGATCACTTAAATTCTTGTTTGGAAGACAGTCTTGCTCCCATTACAAGAAGGGCTACGTGCACCTTTAATAGTACCGCTCAATCATGGACCCAAACTACCTCTCGTGGGTTATTTTAGGACAGCTAAAGCAGGCTGGAATTTTCCATTATACTTTGTCATATACGAAGGGATAATACAAAGGAAATGCACAAAGAAAATATCAGAAACATTCTTCAGATCAAGAATGCAAAATACAAAGTGCTTTCCCCTACTATTGCTGTTTTATAGAACCTGGCCCATTTCCCATTCTCTCTGAAGTGGTTACTCTCTAACCCAAGAGCAGACCAACTCTAAATGTTACTTATATGAAGCTCTTGCTTCCTGGTTTCCAGCCTAGCTTTCTGTTTCTAGCCAAGGCAGCCTCCAGAAGCTAGCAGAGGAAATCAGAACTCAACTGCTAAGTAAAACTTGCATTTCATCTATCTATCCTTCTTATTGTGGATAAATATTACACTATTCTGTACTCAATGTAGTGTAATAAAACTAATTTAGCTCTTTAAAAATAATAAAATAAAAGTATAAAATAAATAAAAATAGATCTGACAACACATGTGCAAAGCCTATATAAATAAAATTATCATGAACTACTTTGTTGTTGTTCAGTCGCTCAGTGGTGTTTGATTCTTTGCAACCCCATGGACAGCAGCACACCAGGTTTCCCTGTCTTTCACCATCTCCCAGAGTTTGCTCAAACTCAAGTCCATTGAATTGGTGATGCCATCCAACCATCTCATCTTCTTAATATCTTCTGCTTCTAGGTCCACACCGTTTCTGTCCTTTTTGAGCCCATCTTTGTATGAAATGTTCCCTTGGTATCTCTAATTTTCTTGAAGAGATCTCTAGTCTTTCCCATTCTAGTGTTTTCCTCTATTTCTTTGCATGTTCACTTAAGAAAGCTTTCTTATCTCTCCTTGCTATTCTTTGTAACTCTGCATTCAGATGGGTATGCTGCTGCTGCTAAGTCGCTTCAGTCATGTCCGATTCTGTACAGCCCCATAGACAGCAGCTCACCAGGCTTCCCCGTCCCTGGGATTCTCCAGGCAAGAACACTGGAGTGGGTTGCCATTTCCTTCTCCAATGCATGAAAGTAAAAAGTGAAAGTGAAGTCGCTCAGTCGCGTCCAACTCTTAGCAACCCCATGGACTGCAGCCCACCAGGCTCCTCCGTCCATGGATTTTCCAGATGGGTATAGCTTTCCTTTTCTCCTTTGCCTTTAGCTTCTCTTCTTTTCACAACTATTTGCAAAGCCTCCTCGGACAACCATTTTGCCTTTTTGCATTTCTTTATCTTAATCTATATGAACTCCTTATATAGATGAAAAATAAAAGAAGCTAGCAGAGTCTTAACCTTACAGCCCTCATGATTTCAGCAAACACTTCCAGCCCCCTCATTTGTGTGCTAGACACAGAGGTGTAAGTACAATGTGACACCTCACTTACCCTCCAGGCTTGTATTCACTAGTGGAGAAGGCAGACCAGCACAGTACCAGCTCTACTGCAGGCCTGTAGTGCTGTGATGGGGAAAGCACAGAAAAGTGCTATCCAAATCATACGGAGAGGTCCAGGAAGAATTTCTGGAGTCCATCATGCTTGAGATGTGATGTGAAAGGTGAGTATGATGCGACAGAGTGTGAAAAGAGACAGCAGGAAAAGAAGGTCATTTCAGGCAGCAGAGACTGCATGTAGAAAGGCAAGAAGGTGTAAAAGAGCATTGCTCTTTGAGGAATTGAGTGGCTCTGTTGCATTGGAGGGAAGGGTGTCAGGATCTCAGGAGAAGAGGCCAGAAAGGGTGTCAGAGGGCTGCGTCAGTAAAGGATTTGGGTAGCAAGTGAAAAAGTATAAACTCTGACAGGTCCATGGAGCCACTGAAGAATTTTAAGCAGGGATTGACATTATCAGATTTATGATTTTGAAACTTGAGCAGCAGTGTTTAGCAAAAATCAAAGAAAGAGGGGAAAAGAACAGGACTCAGTCTGGAGCCTGTTACAATAATCCAGGTGAAAATTGATGAGGGCTTAAGTTAAGATTAATACTACAGAATTTTGGGACTATTTAGATACGGGAGTGGGAGGAAAAAAAGGAAGGGAAAGTCTAGACTACCTTCCAACTCAGTGACTGAAATAATCAGCTAAATAGTGACAACTAACATCATGGACTATCTACTACACACTATGTCAATTACTTGCATTCTTTCATTCTACACTTTTATTGATTGATTGATTTTGATTTTATACTGATTTTTCCCTTTCTTTTTAAATCGAAGTATAGTTGATTTACAATGTTGTGTTAGTTTTAGGTATAAGGCAAAGTGATTCAGATATATATTTTTTTTCAGATTATTTTCCATTATAAGTCATTACAAGATACTGAATATAGTTTCCCTATATTATGCAGTACATCCTTTTGTCTGTCTATTCTATATATAGTGATGTTTTTCTGTTGGTCCCAAACTTGTAATTTATCCCTCCCCTCCTTTCCCCTTTGATAACCATAAGTTTGTCTTCTATGAGTCTCTTTCTGTTTTGTAAATAAGTTCATTTGTATCATCATTTAAGATTCCACATATAAGTGATATCATATAGTATGAGTCTCTTTCTGACTTACTTCATTTAGTATGATAATCTCTACTTCTACCTATGTTGCTGCAAATGGCATTATTTTTTGCTTTCTTATGGCTGAGTAGTATTCCATTGTATATATACCACGTTTCCTTTATCCATTCATCTGTTGATGGACATTTAGGTTGCTTCTGTGTCTCAACTACTGTAAACAGTGCTGCTATAAACACTGGGGTGCACGTATATTTTCAAATTAGAGTTTTTTCTGGATATAAGCATCGTTCCACAGTTTTTTATCAAGCTCCACTTTGTGCCAGGCAGTGTTAGACACTGGAGGTATCGCAGTGGAGGGGAAAATACAAAAATGCTTGTCCATGTGTAGTATGTAGGGGATGGGTAAATAATAGGGAAGAGACATGAAGCAGGAGAGGTGACAGGAACGTGAAGAATGGAGAGAGTTTGGGGTTGGCCAGGGAAGGCCACACTGGAAAAGTGCTGAGAAGCACTGAAACTCAAGAGGTGTGGCTATCTGGGGAAGCAAGCATTCTGAGCAGAGGCTCTGGGGGGAAGTAAACCCAACACATTTAAGTACCCCCTGAAACAGTGTGGCTGGGTGGAATGAGGCAGTAGGGGGCAGGCAGATCATGTCAAGTCACCTAGACCATTGTAACAACTCTAGCTTTTACCCTGAGGGAAATGCAAAGCTTTTGCAAGGTTCTGAGCAAAGCAGTAATGTGATCTGACTTGCATTTTGACAGGATCGCAGTGGCTACTGTGTTGGAAATAGACTGAAAAGGGGACAGAGCTAGAAGCAAGAGACCAGCTAGGAAGCCGCTCTAACAACACAGGTGAGAGATAATTAAAGTTTTACGCCAGATTAATAGCAAGTGGCAACTGTGAGAAATAGTAACTTCTGGGGATATTTTTGAAGGGTTGGCTAACATTTTAGATTGGATGTAAGAGGAAGAGAGAAGGACAACACCAAGAATTTTAATGGTGGAGGAGCAAGTTAGAAGAGGGAAGCTTTAAGGGCTGGCTTCTGACAAGTTAATTTTGAGACGCATCCAAGCAGAGATTTAAAGAAAGCAATTGAATGTGAGTCTGGAGTTCAGGAGAGAGGTCTGAACTGAAGCTGTAAATTTGAGTCATCAGCATAGAGATGGCACTTAAAACATGAGCTTCAGTGAGATCATCCGTGACTGTAGAGGGGACAGGAAAAGGGTCTAGGGTAGGGGTAGGTCCTAAGGGAAATCAACAGTCCCTTGCAAGTCACCCACTTTCAGAGGGATCATTCCGAGGTCTGAGATGGGGAGGCTGACCTCTTCCGATTGAGGAAGGAAGGATTGCTTCTGCTGACAAAGGAGACTTGGTAGAATTTAGTCTGAAGTCCTCAAGTTCATCAGAAACTGCCCATATGTCCCCCTCCCAATTTCAGGATTCCCCTGTTCCCAGTCACTGCCCTAACTTTAACAGAAAAACTTGCAATGTTGTACATTTTTGTGGGTTTTTTTTTTTTTTGTAATTGCTTTTTAAAGATATAATTCATACATGGTACAATTTCACCCATTTAAAGCATACAAATCAATGGTTTTCAGTATGTTCACTGATATAAATTCTTTTGGCATTACAATTCAGCCATCTTTAAGATTAGACTTTGGGGCATTTCCTGGTTGCTCCGTGGTAAAGAATCCACCTGCCAATACAGGAGACACGAATTCAGTCCCTCTTCCTGGAAGATCCCACATGCCGTTCAACAACTAAGCCCAGGAGCCGAAACTACTGAGCCCATGTGCCACATCTACTGAAGCCCTCAAGGCCTAGAGCCTGTGCTCCGCATTAAGAGAAGCCACCACAATGAGAAACCTGGGCACCGCATCCAGAGAGTGGCCCCCGTTCCCTGTAAATAGAGAAAAGTCCATGCAGCAACGAAACCCACCACAGTCAAAAAGAAATAAAATTTTTTTTAAAAAAGATTAAACCTTGGGTTTGGGTTTCTGAAATCTTGGCCCTGGACCTACAGAGGACAGGGGTTTCTTTCAGAGCTTCCTGGTTTATTATTTGGACCTTGATCTGGGCATGTAAAGCATTGAGCTCATCATTTTCTTTCCCCAGCTCTCCAGTGTACTTAGAACAACCAAATTTTTGACAATTTTTATCTGCACTAAAATTTCTGTGGCAGCAAACCACTCAATACACAATGCCTTGCTTTCTCTAGGTGCTTGATTGCAAATGATTACAGGTGGTCGTTTAAGTAAAGTTTGCCACTTTACTTCAGTGCCGTGGACTACTAGCTTCCAGCTCACCACTAGCAACAGTCTTTAATGTCTTTAAATCTACTCAGGTCAATGAAATGATTCCATGTCCCATCCTTAAGGCTCTGTTTCCCTGGAACCACTTTTGGTGACTGAAGGAAAGTTACACCACTCAAAATAGCCTGGAGTTAAAACTCCCCTTCAGGTCCTCCCCACCATTCTATGCAAAACAAAGAACTCTCCACCCAAGAGAAAAAAAATGGACATTAAGGTTGATTAGCCCAGGTCCCAGCCAGTCCAGCCTCTGACTGATCTCCAGAATTCCTTCCCCCGGCCATTTAAGTGATAACTACTACAAACAACCTTGGAGAAGAACAGGTCCCCTTATGATAGTAGATTTCCACATATATGCCTGTATATACTTACTCTTTTCTTGGGTTAGTGCAGCAGCTCACTAATCTGACTGCTGCCCCTTCTCGCCTCATTAAAGGTGATCTGTTCCTTTAAAGTGCTGGTCTCATTCTTTTCCTGAACCTCGAATTCTCTAACTCCATACCCTCCAGTGCCAATAACAGTGTTCAGTCAGGGGAACAGAGTGACTGTGGGTATTACAGGATGAAGGACTTATTATAGGAATAAGATCTTTCACAACTGGGCAAGGAGCTGGAGAAGTAAAGCCAGAAAGTGGTATTGGATAATCAGGGGAGCAGTCACTCAATCTGAGAAGCCAGATGCATCCAACCACTTACGAAGGGAGCCTAGTGGATGTTTGTGGAACTTTGATGTTCATGGCGCCAGTGCTTCTGTGGGTCCAGTCAAGTATCTAGTGGTGTGCCTTGGGTCACTATTGGTCAATAGAGCCATGGAGAGGAGGAGAGCAACGGCATGCTAGAAAGTGCTGAGCCCCTGTGTGCCTGTCCTTACTGACTACTGACGACAGTGACCTCTGCAGTAATAGCTATTCATTCATTCCTCCCTTTATAAAGAGCTGGATTGTTTTGTTTCAGGTTTTTGGCTATTATGGATAATGCCTCTATGAACAATCATATGTATATATATTAACATATATCTTTGTGTAGATATACGTTTTCATTTCTCTTGAGTAAAATCCCAGGAGTATAATTTCTGGGCTCTATCTTAAGTTTATGTGTAACTTTTGAAGAAATTGCCAAACTATCTTCCAAAGTGGCTGTAGCATTTTATATTCCTACTGGCACGAAACTTGGTATTTTCAGATGTTTTGATTATAGCTATTCTAGGGGATGGGCTTCCCAGGTGGCGCTAGTGGTAAAGAACCAGCCGGCCCATGAAGGAGATATAAGAGACACAGGTTGGGAAGATCTCCTGGAGAAGAGCACAGCAACCCACTCCAATGTTCTTGCCTGGAGAATCCCATGGACAGAGGAGCTTGACAGGCTACAGTCTATAGGGTTGCACAGAGTCAGATACGACTGAAGTGACATAGCACGCTCGTACACACACATTCTATGCTATGCTATGCTAAGTTACTTCAGTCGTGTCCGACTCTGTGTGACCCCATAGATGGCAGCCCACCAGGCTCCCCTGTACCTGGGATTCTCCAGGCAAGAACACTGGAGTGGGTTGCCATTTCCTTCTCCACTGCATGAAAGTGAAAAGTGAAAGTGAAGTCACTCAGTCATGTCCGACTCTTAGTGACTCCATGGACTGCAGCCTACCAGGCTCCTCCGTCCATGGGATTTTCCAGGGAAAGTACTGGAGTGGGGTGCCATTGCCTTCTCGGACACACGTTCTAGGGGATATATAATAGTGCCTCATTGTGGTTTAATTTGCATTTCCATGATGACTAATGATGTTGAGCATGCTTTCATGAACTTATTAGCCATGCATATATCTTCTTTAGTGAAATGTTTGTTCAGATCTTTTGCCCATTTTTAATTTGGGTTGTTTTTTCTTATTGTTAAGTTTTGAGAGTTCTCCGTATTCTGGATACATTTCTAATCAGATATGTCACTTGCAAATATTTTCTCCCAATCTGTGTCTTGTCTTCATTTTCTTAATTATGTCTTTTGAAGTGTAAAAAAGTTTTTAATATTGGTGCAGTTCAATTTATTTTTGTTTTTTATGGATCATGTTTTTTTTATTTGTTTGTTTTGTTTTTTGTTATACTTAAGAATTGTGTCCAACCCAAGGTCATAAGATTTTCTCCTATACTTTCTTCTAGAAGATTGATATTCTTAGGTTTTTATAATGTATCTATGATCCATTTTTAGTTAATTTTGTGTGCTTCTCAAATCTTAATATACAAATCACCTAGGGATCTTGTTAAATCTGTATTCTGAAGAAAAAAAAATGCATATTCTGGTTCAATGAGTCTCCTGTGGTACCTGAGTCTATATCTTTAAAAACTTCCATCCCTTCCCCTAAAATACTTATGGAAATACCAGACCGGTTCTCTTATCTTCCTTCTCATCTTTGGTACAGCTGTTTCCCATGCAGATCCACTCCAGTACTCTTTCTAGTTCACTCTTGCCTCGTTGCCCAGAGTCTGCACAGCAGGAAAGACAAAGACAATCCTGCCCCTATGGAAGCAGGGGGAGGAAAGGCTAAGACGGCGATGACAGAATTCTTATTAAATGGTAGATTAAGGGAAGGGTCCGTGGATATTTGCTTGTTAACATTTTTGCTCAAGCCCCATAATACAGTAATTGGGGATAAGGGTAAGTAATGTGACAGGAATTTTTTGAGGAGAGAAATTTGAGTGAATTTACACACTGGAAGGAACAGGGCTAGTGAAGTAGAACAGTCTGAAATTTAATAAAGAAATCTGGGATGACTGACGGAGTGAGACCACTGAGCTGAGGTGATGAGGGAAGGGGAGAAGTCTCTGGTAGAGATGAGGGGTGAGTCCACCACATAAGTGAGGGGAAACTTAAGAAGGGAGAAAAGCCATATCTCCCACTGAGGGAATTAGGAAGAAAAAAGAATGCTACAGGCTCAAATTTCTGAGCAGTCAAGGGACCCAAGGAAGAGTTTGAAAGAAAGCCCCAGTTCCCACAATAGAACAAGGAGGCAAGGTCATTGAAGGGACAGAGGAAGATGGATGGGTAGATTTGAGCAAAAAGGTGGAATATGGAGTAGTTGCTAAGGAGATGGGAGAGATACTAGGGCTCATGGAGGATTTCTGGCAGCACTGAGTCCTGGAAGGTTGGAAAGCATGAATTTGTATGGTGATGTGATTTTCTTTAGCAGAGCTCATTGACCTGAATGTAAGTGGCGGAGCTGATCCATAGCTGGGTGTTCCAGGGTCAATGAACAGCCATGGGGTACATGGATAAAGGGAAATGGTGAGAGAGCAACTCAAGTGACAGACCATGCGTAGGGAGAAAGCAAATCAGCCAAGATGGCGGTGGTCAGGCTCTCTCGCCCCAAGTCCTCCCACTCTAACCCCACGTTCGTAAATTTATAATTACATAACAGCCGAGATCATTTATAGCCCTGTGGATGCGCGTAACCTATAGAAGCACCGCCTGAAACACTCTTGTAGGAGAGTCTGAATAGCATTGAGTTGAGTTATGGCTGTGTCCGTCAGGCCAACCACGAGAGAGTACAGCATATCTGCCTTGCTGCTGTGCCAGCCAGGAGCGAATAAACACATTTGTAGTTCCTACAGCTCCTCACATCTTCCAGCTTCCTAGCTCATGCCTTGCTACCCTGGGTTCAGTGATCAGTGAGACACCATGGTGAAAAGAGAGGCCAAGCCAAATGGGAGAAAAGAGTCAGGGGCCAAATGAGCAGCTCTGGAACCAGAGGTTACATTAGGGTTAAAGATGTACGTTAAGGGAGTGAATGAGCTGCAACAGTGGGATGTTGTCAGAAAGAAATTTGGGCATTAAACTTCAGAAATGGAACCATTCTAGGTGTTAGATCCGGGCCATGGGAATAAAGCAGAGGAAATATGAGAGTTATAAAACAGTGGTGAAGCAATAGTGGGGTTTGTTCTGTTACAGCATTGGTCTGACTTTTGTGCTTACATGACACATCAAGTTAGAAAGTTGTGGTCACTGTCCTAGAAGAGCAATCACAAACACAGAGACAGACACAGGAAAGGTAGATCTCTGGGTAAGCAGGCTTCTAGGTGGGTTTACCTGGGAGGTTTGGGGAGTAACTGGATGGAGAGTTAATTTAAAGAGGGAGACACAGGAATTTCACCTTTGCACAAAGTTGATCCAGGAGGAATGAATTCTCCACCTACTGTCAATTACTCATCATCAAAAGGATGGGATTAGGACTTCCCTGTTGGTCCAGTGGTTAAGAATCTACCTTGCAATGCGGGGGACTCATGTTCTATCCCCGGTTGGGGAACTAAGATCCCATATGCCTCAGAGCAACTAAACCCATACACCTCCCTGGTAGCTCAGCTGGGAAATAATCCGCCTTGCAACGCGGGAGACCTGGGTTTGATCCCTGGGTTGGGAAGACCCCCTAGAGAAAGGAACAGCTACCCACTCCAGTATTCTTGCCTGGAGAATTCCATGCACCATATAGTCAGTGGGGTCACAAAGAGTCGGGCACAACTGAGCTACTTTCCACAACTAGAGACTCCATGTGCTGCAACAAAAGATCTTTCATGTCACAACTAAGACCCAATGCTGCCAAATATTTTTTTTTTTTTTAAAGAAAGGTGGGATTGCAAAAGGGGAAGGAGGAAAACTGACATTTACCAAGGGCCTGTATGTGCCTGCCACTGAGGTAAGGGTTTTATATGCAAATAGGTTATCTTATTTCTCTACAAGTAATCCATTTTACAGATGAGGAATTTGAGTATTTGCCAGGGTAGGTAACCTGCCCAAAGACATACAACTATGAAACCTATGACCCAGAATCCCAATTGTCCAAGTCTTTAGCATTTTTCCTTTTTTTGACCAAAGAGCAAAGCAGAGGGTCTGAGCTGTTGGGAGAGGATTCTGATCCAGCTTCAAACACGGCCTTTGCATAAGTGTTTTCTTTTTCATTCACTCGTTGGCTCGTGTCTCAGAGGGGGGTTGGAATCAAAGAGAGACTGTCTGGCAGCTAAAAAGAAATTTCCAAAATTACTCAAGCACCGTAAAGGGAATATATGGCTCCAGGCAACACTTCCTAAAAAGCCTTCTTTCGTCTATTTCCCTCAGCCACCACAGTCTTCCCTGTCTTCTCTCTCCTCCTAACTTCTCGAGAAAAATTTTCTCCTAAACTCCTCCCCAGGCCCTTGCTCTTTTCCTGTGCTCTGGGAGAAACTTGGGCAACACAGCCTCCTAAATGGGCAGGAGCAGGGGAGAGGTTGGAAACACACATGCATTATTGATAGTCAATGTCTTGTCACGAGAAGCACCCTCCCTGCTTTTGAGAAGAAGTGGAGGCACGCAGTAGGCATCCTGCCCGTGATCTCTGCACCTGGTTTGAAGGAAATCATCACTGTACTCCACCTTGAACTTTCCAACCACTACCTTGAACTTCTGTAACTGATACCATATAATTTACTGTTTAATTTCGTCTGCTCTGGGTTTTTCTTGTTTTGTTCTCATCTGTTTTGGATTCTATTGGAATTGCTTTCCTTAGCCTTTGGTTTCTGGTATAATTGTTCCACCACTGTCTAATTATGTGGCTGTTATCCTTCCACTCTGATCTTCATGTATCTGTATCATTTATTCTGAGCTTCCTCCAGTCTTTTTTGGGGAAAGAAATGAAGTATAAAAGTAAATAAAATAGTTTCATATGCATTAATGTTAGATCTCCAACTGGATTGTGAGCTGCTTGAACACAGGAATTGTGTTCCAGACTTCACTTGACACAGCTGCCCAGTACCTAGAGGGGCACTTGGCAGGTGTTCCACAAACTCTTATTTCACAAATACTTTTAACTGATTAAGGAAGGTGGGAGGCTGGCATTTATTGAATACTTGTTCCTAATAGATACTCTGCAAACAATATTACATTTCATCTACATAAGAAATGAGATGTTATCATTCCTGCTTTAGTAAGATGACCAACTCATCCTGGTTTGTTTGGGACATTCTTGGTTTTAACACTAGAAGTCTTGCCTCCTAGGCAGACCCACGATGGTTGGTCACCCTACATTTTAGAGATGAGGATGTAGAGTCTTAAAGGGATTCGTTATCTTCTTCAACTTGTCTTGCAATACCAAGTCTGTCTAGAGTATGGAATTAGTGTAGCAACAGGACAGACTGGAACACTGGAGGAGAAGAAAATGTGGCTGTGGAGGGCACTCTGGTAAAGGCTGTGGCATACCCCAGCAAGTGATCCCTGGGTCTCATCATAATTGCCAGGGCGATGGGAAGTAGCTGTGGGGTCCTGCAGAAGAAGAGGGTGATTTAAAGAGCCACAGGTGGCAGGGTTGAAAGCTGTTTGAATGCTAACTACAGAGGAGACAGTATGAAAGGGCGAGAGGACAACCTGTAGTAGGTTCTTCTCATCCCAGACAGGCCATCTTGGACTTTTTGTTGCAGCTGCTGAGGGCTTGTCCCCTGCTGATTGTATCAGACCTGATTCTAGCTAACTACATCAGCTTATGCTAGCTTTGCCACTTACAGAGAAACAAATGAGTAATTTGGACCCGATCATTATTCCCTGAGTACTCCTCACGTGCCAAATATTTATAGAAGCAAATATGTGTTTAGTTTACAGCTGATAATAGGGAGCCCATTATCTCCCCCCAGTCATCTTTATTCCCTCCAGCAGGCGGGGAATTGCTCAGCCTTGAAGGAGACCAGCTGAAGGCTTTCTGCCGGATGGGAAGGATCACATTTCTTCTCGCAACCACGTTTAGCCACTCTCTAGGAATTTTTCATGTGTCCTACATTTTTGCCTGTTTATGTTCTCTGTTTCCAAATCTTTCACATTTTACAAAAAATGAGGCCGTTGTGGTACTGAAGAATAGAAATCTCCAAATTCCACAACTGTCCCCAGCACAGTTGGTTGATACTTCCCAGCTGATGGAACAACTCAATCGATTGCTTTTCTCAGCCTCAGGGATGACCAAGGGATGTCCAGGAACTTGTGTTTTTGTTTTTTATTGAAGTATAGTTGGTTTTACAATGTTGCATTTAAATTCTGCTTTTCAACAAAGTGATTCAGTTACACACAAGTATATATGTGTGAGTGATAGTTGCTCAGTCATGCCTACTCTTTTCAACCCCATCAACTGTAGCCTGCCAGGCTCCTCTGTCCGTGGAATTCTTCATGCAAGATTACTGGAGTGGGTTGCCATTTCCTTCTCCAAGTATATATATGTATACATATATATGCATTCTTTTTTTACATCCTTTTCCATTATGGTTTATCATAGGATATAATTCCCTTTGCTATTCAATAGGACCTTGTTTTTTATCCATTCTCTATGCTGGGAGGGATTGGGGGCAGGAGAAGGGGACGGCAGAGGATGAGATGGCTGGATGGCATCACTGACTCGATGGATGTGAGTCTGAGTGAACTCCGGGAGTTGGTGTTGGACAGGGAGGCCTGGCGTGCTGCGATTCATGGGGTCGCAAAGAGTCGGACACGACTGAGCGACTGATCTGATCTATATATAATAGTTTGCATCTGCTAACCCCAAACTCCCACTTTGTTCCTCCCCAACCTGCTCCCAACTTGGCAGCTAGAGGTCTGTTCTCTGTGTCTGTGAGTCTGTTTCTGTTTCAGAGATAAGTTCATCTGTGTCATATTTTACATTCCACAAATAAGGGCTATCATATGGTATTTATCTTTCTCTTGTCTGACTTACTGAGTATGATAATTTCCAGATCCAACCATGTTGCTGCAAATGGCATTATTTTTCTATGGCTGAGTAGTATTCCATTGTATATAGGCACCACATCTTTACCCATTCATCTGTCAATGGACACTTACATTGTTTCCATGTCTTGGCTGTTGTCAACAGAGCCACAGTGAACATTAGGGTGCATGTATCCTTTTGAATCATGTTTTTCTCCGGATATATGCCCACAAGTGGGATTGCTGGATCGTATGGTATCTCTATTTTTAATTTCTTAAGGAACCTCCAAACTGTTGTCCATAGTGCCTGCCCCAACTTACAGTCCCATCAACAGTACGCTGCTAAGTCGCTTCAGTCGTGTCCAACTCTGTGTGACCCCATAGACGGCAGCCCACCAGGGTCCCCCGTCCCTGGGATTCTCCAGGCAAGAACACTGGAGTGGGTTGCCATTTCCTTCTCCAATGCATGAAAGTGAAAAGTGAAAGTGAAGTCGCTCAGTCGAGTCGGACTCTTAGCGACCCCATGGACTGCAGCCCACCAGGCTCCTCCGTCCATGGGATTTTCCAGGCAAGAGTACTGGAGTGGGGTGCCATTGCCTTCTCCCATCAACAGTATAGGAGGGTGAAATAGTGTTTATGGAGCCAGGCATAAGCTCGGAGCTGGGTACCCAGGGCAGAATGGCATGGTCCTGTCCTAAAGGAGCTCACAGGATAGTAAAGGACTCATAGTCTTAAGGTATTTGTGAAGAAAAAAATGTCATTATGGTTTATGTTACTGATGTGATTAAAAAGCAATTTTATCCTTTGAAATGTGCAGAATAATAATAAAGTGGAGCAACACAAGGACATGATAACCAGCTATCAATCAGAAAAATATTTTCAGAACAACAAAGTGAGAGAGAAAACAAATTTATTATGACCTTGTGTGGATGACACCAATGAATTCAGCTTGTACTCTGATTTGAGGTCCAGTATTTTTCCAGATTTCTTTTTTTTATTTATATATAACCTTTATCCAAACACAGAAAATTTTAAATTCTATGTCTTATAAACTTTAGTGTGTTAGCTAAATAATCCTACAATTCTGTCTCAAGATATATCTGCCACTGCTTCTTAGAGTCTAGGATTTGACAGATTTTCATAAATCAGACTTATATATAGTCATGTAATTCAGATTATATTTATATTTTTGTAAGTGAAATTACTAAGAGCAAAAGCTATCAATTTTTAAAGCACTAGTCTCACCTGATTCAGGAAAAATGAACTCTCACCTCAAAATGCTTTTTTTTGCAACTCTTCCGGCAATAAGAACCCTAAAAGTCAATTTATGGGTTTGGATTTGAGAGTTTGCTACTTTAATTAGACGTATAAATCCCTCTGCTTCATTTTCCATTACAGCTACCTCTGTGTCCAACCTTGCTCTATTGAAGTATATCATGTCTTCAACTAATAGTAAATCCACCTTGGAGACTTAACAGGGGGCCATGATTTATCAAGGGTGGTCAGAAAATCAATGTTTCATATACTCTTTAATGTGTATAAAAGAAACTTGGCTAATAACTTCTTCATGCTAGGTTAGATTTACTTTAGGAAGCATGGTATTATGATGAGATTTCAAAAAGATTTTTTTTTTCTAATTTTATTTTATTTTTAAACTTTACATAATTGTATTAGTTTTGCCAAATATCAAAATGAATCCGCCACAGGTATACATGTGTTCCCCATCCCGAACCCTCCTCCCTCCTCCCTCCCCATACCATCCCTCTGGGCCGTCCCAGTACACCAGCCCCAAGCATCCAGCATCGTGCATCAAACCTGGACGGGCAACTCGTTTCCTACATGATATTTTACATGTTTCATTGCCATTCTCCCAAATCTTCCCACCCTCTCCCTCTCCCACAGAGTCCATAAGACTGTTCAATACATCAGTGTCTCTTTTGCTGTCTCGTACACCGGGTTATTGTTACCATCTTTCTAAATTCCATATATATGCGTTAGTATACTGTATTTATGTTTTTCCTTCTGGCTTACTTCACTCTGTATAATAGGCTCCAGTTTTATCCACCTCATCAGAACTGATTCAAATGTATTCTTTTTAATGGCTGAGTAATACTCCATTGTGTATATGTACCACAGCTTTCTTATCCATTCATCTGCTGATGGACATCTAGGTTGCTTCCATGTCTTGGCTATTATAAACAGTGCTGCGATGAACGTTGGGGTACACGTGTCTCTTTCCCTTCTGGTTTCCTCAGTGTGTATGCCCAGCAGTGGGATTGCTGGATCATAAGGCAGTTCTATTTCCAGTTTTTTAAGGAATCTCCACACTGTTCTCCATAGTGGCTGTACTAGTTTGCATTCCCACCAACAGTGTAAAAGGGTTCCCTTTTCTCCACACCCTCTCCAGCATTTATTATTTGTAGACTTCTGGATCGCAGCCATTCTGACTGGTGTGAAATGATACCTCATAGTGGTTTTGATTTGCATTTCTCTGATAATGAGTGATGTTGGGACACGGTAAAAGCAGTCCTAAGGGGAAAGTTCATAGCAATACAGGCACACCTCAAGAAACAAGAAAAAAGTCAAATAAATAACCTAACTCTACACCTAAAGCAACTAGAAAAGGAAGAAATGAAGAACCCCAGGGTTAGTAGAAGGAAAGAAATCTTAAAAATTAGAGCAGAAATAAATGCAAAAGAAACAAAAGAGACCATAGCAAAAATCAACAAAACCAAAAGCTGGTTCTTTGAAAGGATAAATAAAATTGACAAACCATTAGCCAGACTCATCAAGAAACAAAGGGAGAAAAATCAAATCAACAAAATTAGAAACGAAAATGGAGAGATCACAACAGACAACACAGAAATACAAAGGATCATAAGAGACTACTATCAACAATTATATGCCAATAAAATGGACAACGTGGAAGAAATGGACAAATTCTTAGAAAAGTACAACTTTCCAAAACTGGACCAGGAAGAAATAGAAAATCTTAACAGACCCATCACAAGCATGGAAATTGAAACTGTAATCAAAAATCTTCCAGC
>NW_011495072.1:6391328-6394218 GCF_000754665.1 Bison bison bison | reverse complement strand
CAGCTCAACTCCAGAAAAATAAACGAGCCAATCAAAAAATGGGCCAAAGAACTAAATAGACATTTCTCCAAAAAAGACATACAGATGGCTAACAAACCATTTGTTTATTTTTGCTTTTATTTCCAATATTCTGGGAGGTGGGTCATAGAGGATCCTGCTGTGATGTATGTCGGAGAGTGTTTTGCCTATGTTCTCCTCTAGGAGTTTTATAGTTTCTGGTCTTCAAAAAGATTTTTTTAAGAGCTCTGGAGAAAGTGAAAAAAATGTATGTAGGACACTAAGGGTAATAGAGGAGGTAAGAAAAGGTAAATAACATTTTTCCTTACTTATAACCCAGATCTGAGTTCAACAGCTTCTCTGAACATATATCTTTGGTTCACTTCATCAAGGCCAGAAAATGATCTTTTTTTTTTTTTTTTAACTTTCAGTCTCTGCAGACAATGTCTTAAGGAAGTTATAGTCACCAGGACTACCTAGAACTTTCACAAAATAAGCCAATGACCTGCTGGGTGAACTGCTGTGGGGTTTCCTGGCTATCTAATTGGATTTGTGTTAGACCCACACTGGAATGTACATAAGAGAAAGGCTTCCTTTTGAGAAAATAGATGGGTTGCATGCTTACCAAAAAGAAAAAAATTCACAATGAGAACTTGCGGATCTGTCTCCTGAGTTCTGTGGGGAGCAGGGAGAGTCGATCTATCTCAGGAAGACAGTTTTCATTCTCCTTTCCCATCACATCACCTTTCCATCTTCCCCCAAATGGCCAAGTCTCTTTCAAAGTTTATGAGAAGTTGTTCCCAAAGCAAGAAATGATTCTTGTGAAACTGAGCATCAGCAACTCTGAGGTTTAGAGGGAGAGTTAATAGTGATGCAAAATGAGAAGGTGACACTGAATGACCCCCAGTTTCCATTATGGTTTCTTTTTTAAAATTTATTTATTTATTTTGGTGGCACTGGGTCTTCATTGCTGTGCGTGGGCTTTCTCTAGTTGTGAGCAGGGGCTGCTCTCTAGTTGCAGTGCATGGGGTTATTGCAGTGGCTTCTCATCACAGAGCGCAGGCTCCAGAGTGCTAGGGCTTCAGTAGTTGCAACACTCAGGCTTTAGTTGCTCCGTGGCATGTAAGATCTTCCCAGATCAAGGACTGAACCTGTGTCTCCTGCATTGGCAGGCAGATTCTTATCCACTGAGCCACCAGGGAGTCCTGTCATGGTTTCAAAGAGAACATTTCACATAAGACCTATCACCCAGGATCACGGGATAGTGAACCCTAAAGCCTATAAATTTTTGACCCTTTAAACTAAATCATAATGGTTTTAGCTTCAAGAAAGTCTAGTGTTGACAATGCCAAGATTCTGTGTTTGTAGAGAAGAGCTCTGGCCAGCAGCCATCCCATGCATACTGGATCTCAGAGTGAGTTGTGAGGTTCAGTACAACCACCAACATGAATGAAACCTTCGTTTGGTGGGGATGAGAAGGTGGAGAGCAGTTGCAATTATTGAAGACCTAGGCACTGTATTCCAGGAACTCTGCCAGGCACTTAATATATAGAATCTCTTTTACTCTCAGCACAAATCTGATTTGCTCCAAACAAGATTGGCAAATGAAAAGAAAATCTGTCCAGACCATTAGAGGCTTTAAAAGTGTTCTATGCAAACCTTAGTATGTGATTCTCAACCTATCTTGTTCACGGCTGGATCCCTAGGCTCTAGCGTAGGACCTCACATGCCATGTTTTTGAATGAATGCACATTTCAACCCATTCCTCCATTAGAAAAATAAAATCCCACATTTTGTGACACAATTTCCAAACAGCTAAATATCTTAATAAAAAATTAACATAATGGGACTTCCCCGACAGTCTAGTAGTTAAGACTTTGCCTTCCAAAGCAGGGGGTGTAGGTTCAACCCCTAGCTAGGGAACTAAGATCCCACTTGCCTCATGGCCAGAAAACCAAAACATAAAACAGAAGCAATATTGTAACAAATTCAATAAAAACAAAAAAATTAATACAACAGAAATTTTGAGTAAGGCTTTTCAAATTACACGCATCCTACTCTTGGCCATCCCCTCCAAGGGGCCATGTCTCACTGGTTAAAAATTATTGCCTTAAATCCTCTAACAAAGCTTTATTTTTTCAAGAAATAGTTTTTAATAATGTCAAGGCTGATTGTTTAAAACGGACATAACTTTATAAGAAAAAGTAAAAGGTCTATCTTGAGGAAAAATTTATTGCCTTAGAAGTAGTTGAGTCTGGAGTTTATAAATGAGAAGATCAAAAGGAAATAACCATGGATGTATATAGTAAGTACGCACTAAACTATTGTGGGGCATTTATACAAAGAGCCAGAACAATGCCTGAAGATGTCTGTGATAAACTATGGTACAGTCATAAAATAGAATATTCTACATCCACCAAAATCAAGATTTTAATGATATTTAATGATGTGGGAAAATACTATACTGTTTTATGTGATAAAAGTAGAAAATTGTGTGTGTATTTTCACTTTGTAATGCATATACATTACATGCATGGGAAAATGTGAGAAGGAAATACACCAAAATGTTAGTTATAATTATTTATGGGTGGTAGAGTTATTAGTGGTGTACAATTCGATGTACAAATCCTCTTCATACTTGTCAGTATTTTCTATTACTTTTATAATACATATGTATTACATATTATATATAGTATTTTTATGATAGAAAGTGGAATTTGATAATAGAACCATAGAGATCAAAAATATGGAGTTGAATCAACTGTACTGCAATAAAAATTTTTAAAAATATAGAGAGTTGACTTCTCCCTGATGCCACAATTGACTCTAAGGAAATGGCAGAAAAAATTTTTACATTAAAGAGAATAACCATTTTTGCTATTTTTTTTTTTTT
>NW_011495072.1:6383638-6391228 GCF_000754665.1 Bison bison bison | reverse complement strand
TTTTTGAGGAATTCTTCCCTAAATTAGGCCTAAAGTTAGCGTAGTCAGCCACTTTGCTGATTTGACTCAATAGTTTTGTCTTCACAGCTTTCCATGTTACTCCAGGCAGTCAACCCTCTGAAACGTAGCTTTGTCTTCTGAAGGAAAGGCTTCAAAAGTTAGTAAAACACTTCTGTAAATAGTGTCATTTGTTCACCAAAAATCATTATGTACCTACTGGGCCCCAGATGCTGTGGTGGGGATTGGGAAAAGGCCCATGTTGTTCTGAGGTTTTTATATCATTCTGCAGATGGGAGTTTGAAAGGTTAGCTATTTACTTATCTCCAGGGCCTCCCACCATCTGGGGTGTGCCAGGAGAAATGCAAGCAGAAAGGAAGGCTCAACAACAAAGAAGGCAATTCTGCCATTTGTGACACCATGGATGGACCCTGCGGGCATTATACTAAGTGTGAAATAAGTCAGAGAAAGACAAATACTGTATGATCTTCCTTAATATGTGGAATCTAAAAAAGCCAGACTCATAGAAACAGAGTGGAATGGTGGTTGCTAGGACTGGGAGTTGAGGGAAATAGGAAGATACTGGCCAAAGAATATAAACTTCCAATTATGAGATGAGTAAGTTCTGAAGACCTTCACTCAGTATAATGATTACTGATAATAGTATCTTTGTTTTATACCCTTGAAAGTTGCCAAGAGAGTAGATCTTAAATGTTCTCACCAAACACAAAAGGTAATTATGTGAAATGATGGAGGTGTTAACTAACCTTATTGCGGTAGTGATTTCACAATATATATGTGTGTATCAAATGATCACATTTTATGCCTTATACTCACATGTTACATATCAATTGTATCTCCCTAAAGCCAGAAAAAACTTTTAAAGGATAAGAATTGAATTCAAAACCTTGCCTGGTCCTGCAGGCAGCTAGGATCTGCCAGAAGGGAGCTTTACCTGTTGCAGGGCTTGCTCAACTCAAAAGACCCTGGGCCAGAAAACACCAGAAAGACCCCACGTGTCCTCACTAAAACCCTCCAGATCTGACAGGCGGAGTCTTTGTTGAGATACATCATGGGGGAGAAATTAGTGTTAAATATAAAGAGAAATATCTTTAAATTGTACTATTTCTGCCAGAATGACATCAACTGTGACAATAACATGATGATACTGTTGTTGTTTAGTCTATAAGTCGTGTCTGACTTGTGACTCCCCCGCAATGGACCCCCCAGGCTCCTCGGTGTATGGAATTCTCCAGGCAAGAATACCTGAGTCGGTTGCCATTTCCTTCTCCAGGGGATCTTCCCTACCCAGGTATCAGACCCACGTCTCTTGCGTCTCCTGTATCGGCAGGTGGATTCTTTGCCGCTGAGCCACCTGGGAAGTCCATGATTACGCTGCTGCTGCTGCTGTTGCTGCTGCTGCTAAGTCGCTTCAGTTGTGTCCGACTCTGTGCGACCCCATAGACGGCAGCCCCGCCGTCCCTGGGATTCTCCGGGCAAGAACACTGGAGTGGGTTGCCATTTCCTCCTCCAATGCATGAAAGTGAAAAGTGAAAGTCAAGTCGCTCAGTGGTGTCCGAATCTTAGCGACCCCATGGACTGCAGCCTACCAGGCTCCTCAGTCCATGGGGTTTTCCAAGCAAGAGTACTGGAGCTAATAGTAAGTAAATAGACAAAGGCACGGAGAAGGCAATGGCACACCACTCCAGTACTCTTGCCTGGAAAATCCCATGGATGGAGGAGCCTGGTGCGCTGCAGTCCGTGGTGTTGCTAAGAGTCGGACACCACTGAGCGACTTGACTTTCACTTTTCACTTTCATGCATTGGAGGAGGAAATGGCAACCCACTCCAGTGTTCTTTCCCGGAGAATCCCAGGGACGGCGGGGCCTGGTGGGCTGCCGTCTATGGGTCGCACAGAGTCGGACACGACTGAAGCGACTTAGCAGCAGCAGCAGCAGACAAAGGCAGCTACAGAGAGCGGTGTGCAGACCACCTCCACCACTTACACTGCAAACTCTTTTGGCTTCAGAGCCTTTTTCTGCAAAATGGAGACAATACTGCTCCTCTTGCAGGGTTTCTTTGAGAATTAGATATAATATATGTAGCATGCCGTGCAGGATACAATCCCTGACAAATATTAGATATTCAATCGTGAGAAATGTAAAGTACATATAATCCTGCACTAGTTCATAAATACTTTTAAAGTTACCTGCTTTGTATGGCAAGATTTTTTTTTTTTAATGAGAGATGGCACAGTCAGGAGATAGCCAGAAAGGGGGAAGGAGCCCAAAACAAGGGTTATTGGAAGAAATGAGGGAGCGCCCCCTTCAGGCAGTTTGGTGTATATTTGTCGGATGTTGTTCAGTCGCTCAGTTGTGTACGACTCTTCGATCCCACCGACTTATAGCACCCCAGGCTTCCCTGTCCTTGACCATCTCCCGGAGCTTGCTCAAACTCACGTCCATTGAGTCAGTACCTCATCCTCTGTTGTCCCCTTCTCCTCTTGCCCTCAATCTTTCCCAGCATCAGGGTCTTTTCCTGTGAGTTGGCTCTTCGCATCAGATGGCCAAAGTGTTGGAGCTTCAGCTTCAACATCAGTCCTTCCAATGAATATTCAGGGTTGATTTCCTTTAGGATTGACTGGTTGATCTCCTTGCAGTCCAAGGGACTCTCAGAAGTCTTCTCCAGCACCACACTTCAAAAGTATCAATTCTTCAGCATTTAGCTTTTATGGTCCAACTCTCATATCCATACATGACTACTGGAAAAGCCATAGCTTTGACTATATGGAACTTTGTTGGCAAAATAATGTCTCTGATTTTTAATATGCTGTCTAGGTTGGTCATGGCTTTTCTTCCAAGGAGCAAGCCTCTTTTAATTTCATGGCTGCAGTCACCATCTGCAGTGATTTTGGAGCCCAAGAAAATAGTCTTTCACTGTTTCCATTGTTTCCCCCTTTATTTTCTACGAAGTGCTGGGACCAGATGCCATGATCTTAGTTTTTTGAATGTTGAGTTTTAAGCCAGATTTTTCACTCTCCTCTTTATCCTTGTTGGATGTAGGGGCAGTTTAAACACTCCACAAAGAGCCAGATGAAAAGCCAGCATACTTCTCTACTTGGTTTGCTTTTCTTTAAAAACACTATTACTTGTTCAACCAGCTTTCCAAAACAGTGCTAAAATCACTCTTCAGTTCAGTCGCTCAGTCGTGTCTGACTCTTTGCGACCCCATGAATCGCAGCACGCCAGGCCTCCCTGTCCATCACCAACTCCCGGAGTTCACTCAAACTCATGTCCATCGAGTCGGTGATGCCATCCAGCCATCTCATCCTCTGTCGTCCCCTTCTCCTCCTGCCCCCAATCCCTCCCAGCATCAGAGTCTTTTCCAATGAGTCACTCTATGTGACATTAAAATATCTATATTACTATATTTAATTAGATGATCCATGATTTAGAGGAATTATTTTTTTTAATGCCAACACCATGATCTGAATAGGTAGCTTTCTCATTAACCTTGGCTATTAACTAGTGCCTTTTTTTCACCTTGAATCCTTTTGGACGCGTAAGAACCCAGTTTGTCATCTCTCAAAGCCACAAACATCATTTCTATTTCACAAGTCCATAACAAGCATTTACTGACCATTAATTCTATAAACAAAAACATTATACTAAAAGTTCAAGAGAACACAAGAAAAGTATAAAACATGGACTCTTGCCCTCAAGGATTTTCTAATCTAGTTGTGAAGATCAAATATACACACATGAGATGGTTAAGTCACAAGCAAGAAAATAATTGTGAGCTTCTCTATACTAGGGCTCATATTTCATTTCTACCTGCCTCATTCATTTAGGACAGTTATCCAGAACATAATGTGGGTGCTCAATGGATGTTTAGTGAATTAAACTGAATAGCATATGATAGAGAGAATAAATGCTGAATTACTAGACGAAAACCTCCTTTTCTAATTTTTCTTTCACACTTGCCACCTCCTTATGCAATATCATTTATTTTATTATTAATTTCATCCCTCTAAATGTGAGCTTTCTGAGGGCAGAGGTTTCATTTGTTTTACTCACTGCATATCCATCAAGCATAGGCCTGTGCCTGGAACAACGTGGTCACCCAAAAAATATTTGTTGAGTGAGTGAATGTTTTGCCATAATTTATCAAAGAGGTGCGCATAGGTAAGACTGAGGTTCCTGGAGTTTTGTGGAATTTCAGGTTCAGGGTTAACGACCACAGGATAAAGTATTTACAAAAAATGTGCCAGTGTGTTTGTTGCAACTTTCTGTATAATGATGGCAATTGGAAACCATTTAAAAGAGAGGAATGGCTAAGAAAATTATGGTACATCTCTATAATGGATATCCTAAATCCATTAAAACAGCAACATAAATCTATATTCTTTTGGACAGATATTTATGATACTTTGATATTAGAAGTGATAAAATAAAATTACAAAATATAGTCCTGTTTTTAAAACAACTGCTGGAGACTATAGGTATATGAACAGAAAAGAATTTGGAAGGGTTTACCCAGAATGTTATTACAAATTGGCAGGAGTAAGCATGAGATTTTCATTTGCTTGTTTAAACATTGCCTAATGTCTGATTTTAAAACAACAATAGAAGTATTATGCATTGGAAGGAATGATGCTGACACTGAAACTCCAACACTTCGGCCACCTGATGTGAACAGCCAACTCACTGGAAAAGACCCTGATGCTGGGAAAGACTGAAGGCAAAAGGAGAAGAGAGTGGCAGAGGATGAGATGGTTAAATAGCATCACTGACTTAGCAGATATGAATTTGAACAAACTCTGGGAGATAGTGAAGGACAGGGAAGCCTGGTGTGCTGCAGTCCATGGGGTCACAAAGAGTCGGACTCAACTTAGTGACTGAATAACAATGCTGGGATTTCCCTGGTGGTCCAGTGGTTAAGACAGTGCTTCCACTACAGGGTGCCGAGACTCGATCCTAGGTGGGGGAAGTAGGATCCCTAATATATATTGGCTGCATGACACAGCCAATATATATAGCCATAATTTATCAAGTATATATATATATATATACTCATATATATATGTATGAGTTTCCCAGGTGGTTCAGTGGTGAAGAATCTGCCTGCCAATGCAGGAGACACAGGAGATATGGGTTTGGTCCCTGGGTTGGGAAGTTCCCCTGGAGGAGAATATGGCAACCCACTCCAGTATTCTTGCCTAGAAAATGCTACGGACAGAGGAGCCTGGCAGACTACAGTCCGTAGGGGCGCAAAGAGTTGGACATGACTTAGCAACTAAACACATATGCGTTATTATTATGCATTATTTTAAAATCATAAGAACAAGGTTTTTTCATTTTGAGAAAGAAGGCTGAGAATTCCATCTTGCAACAATCCCAGGAGTGTAGGGATCTGCCTGGGTCCCAACATGATCCCGTGCTCTTCACCTTCCCACCCTTCTACTCTGTACCTCCCAGTGGCTCCTGTGTGATATAAACTGTAGCGGACTGTAACTGATTTAGGCAGTCCGGGATTAACCTGAGGGGGTATTGATTTCAGATGGCGGTCAGATTTAATAGCTAGTGGTCATTACAGAGGTTTCTCTCTCCATCTTTCTTCTTGACAGTCTGCCCTGGATTGCCAACTGCATTTTCATCCATGAAATCCCAGAGAACTGCTGTTTGTGGTCCTGACAGTAAGATTCTGTGCCCCAATAAGAGAATTGGCCCTGAATTCCACCACGAAAGGATCAAATAGGGCTGTCGATGGGTTGGTAATAAGAGAGCTCGATAGAAGCTTTGGCTGGATGACTGGCTTAGAACTCATCGTAGTTGGGAGCTGGGGAAACTAAAGCACATTCCCCTTACCAAAGGCCCCCAGGGTTCTGCTGGTGACACCAAGTGTCCTCCAGGCTTTGTGGAAGAGTTCCAAATGACCACTTTATCCTGCTGGTTCTGGTTTAACTACCAGTGCCTGTAACTGGAGGGGAAATCAGGTGTTTTCTTTTAGAGATATAGGATCTACTGGTCCAGAGATCTGGGCTGGTGCAAGGAAGCAGGAGGTCAGAACAGTGGACTTGCCATCACTAGACTGACTTGAGACAAAGTCTTAAATTCTCTAAACTCAGTTCTCTCATCTATAAAATTGTGTTATTAATATGTTCTTCACACAGTTTTAAATAATCCATGAAATTACAAATTGCCTAACCAGTGCGTGGCACACAGCAGGGTGCGTGCGTGCATGCGAAGTCGCTTCAGTCGTGTCTGACTCTTGGCGACCCTATGGACTGTAGCCTGCCAGGCTCCTCTGTCCTTGGGATTCTCCAGGCAAGAATAATGGAGTGGGTTGTTATGCCCTTCCATAGGGGATCTTCCCAACCCAGGTATTGAACCGGCGTCTCCTATGTCTCCTGCATTGGCAGGTGAGTTCTTTACCACTAGTGCCACCTGGGAGGCCCCATAATAGGATTCAGTAAGTGTTTATTTTTTAATCCATGTCTACAGGTGTCTCCATCTAATTGGAGCTTCCTAACAGGTAAATGAAAACTATTACTCTACTCACAATGCTTCTGACACCAAATGAGTATTTTCCACACCAAGAAATTCTCCAATTCTCTGCAGATACCAACTGGGCTCCCAGCAACTTAATGCAGTTCTGATACTAACTACCCAGAGTTAGCACAGAGCCCACAGGTTAAGGGCTCACTCCCACAAGACTGTCTCCATGTCAGATGACAATTGCAAGTAGTGGATCCCCAGGTTACCCACATTTCTGTCCAACGTGGCTACAAATCAGGGGTTCCCACTACCCCTTCCTTGGATTTAATAATTTGCTATAATGACTCACAGAACCCAAGGAAATACTTTCCAAAGACAAAAGCCAAATATACCTTTCTTCTTATATCACAGTATCACAGTGTGCCTTACTTAAGACAATAAAGATATCCTCATTTTTTACAGCCTAAGTATTTAGGCTTGATTTATTTAATCAAGCCTAAATCAAGCACTTGATTTATTTAATAGCTATTAAGAGAGGGAGTAAGGGGACTTCCCTGGTGGTCCAGTGGCAAAGACTCTGCACTCCCAGCGCAGGTGGCCTAGGTTCAATTCCTGGTCAGGGAGCTAGATCCCACATGCCGCAATAAGACCTAGAACGTGCGTGCGTGTGGCATAGTCACTCAGTCGTGTCCAACTCTTTGCGAAACCATGGATTATCGCCTGCCAGGCTCCTCTGTCCGTGGGATTTTCCAGGCAGGAAAACTGGAATGGGCCCCCATTTTCTACTCCAGGGTATCTTCCTAACCTAGGGATCAAACCTACATCTCCTTTGTCTCCTGCATTGGTAGGGGGATTCTTTATCACTGTGCCACCTGGGAAGCCCCAAACCTGGCACAAACAAATACATACATTTTTTTTTTAACTTTACATAATTGTATTAGTTTTGCCAAATATCAAAATGAATCCGCCACAGGTATACATGTGTTCCCCATCCCGAACCCTCCTCCCTCCTCCCTCCCCGTACCATCCCTCTGGGTCGTCCCAGTGCACTAGCCCCAAGCATCCAGCATCGTGCATCGAACCTGGACTGGCATCT
>NW_011495072.1:6373461-6383458 GCF_000754665.1 Bison bison bison | reverse complement strand
AAATGTATTCTTTTTAATGGCTGAGTAATACTCCATTGTGTATATGTACCACAGCTTTCTTATCCATTCATCTGCTGATGGGCATCTAGGTTGCTTCCATGTCCTGGCTATTATAAACAGTGCTGCGATGAACATTGGGGTACACGTGTCTCTTTCCCTTCTGGTTTCCTCAGTGTGTGTGTCCAGCAGTGGGATACATACATTTTTAAAAAAGAAAGGGACTAGGGACAATGTGTGGGGATCCCACTAAGTGCCAGATACTCTTCCAGATGTCATGCTTATATCATGTTCTAAAATTCAATATTTTTTCGATATACTTTTATTTTATGTATTTATTTATTTGACTGCATCGGGTCTTAGTTGTGACATCTAGGATCTTCTTCTAGTTGCAGCATGCTGGCTTGCCCTGCGGCATGTGGGATCTTAGTTCCCCAACTGGGTATCTAACCTGTGTTCCTGACATTGCAAGGTGGATTCTTAACCACTGGACCACCAAAGAAGTCCATCGAATTCAATATTACTGGTGAAAACCCCTGTACAGATCGTCACAGAGACTAAGTGACTTGCCCAAGATCATGTAAGTGGCAGAGTTGCTATATGAATGCAAGTCTATCTGCTCCCATAAGCCCATTTTTATAAATTATATTTAGGTTGTTTTAAGTGAGAAAATAGTGTGAGATCCTGTTATCCACTTTCAGGGTGGGAGATGGTCATCCCTCGAAATAGGTATAGTCAAATTTTAATTCTACTTGAGTCATTAAGTCCCCATTCCACACTTATTCAGCCGGAGACTGAGTTTGGATATCTAATGCATGATAATGATAACAATAATGAACATTTTTGACAACTTATATCTATCATGCTAAATGCATTGTATGGATTCTCATTTCATCTTTCACAACAAGTCCATGAAGTAGGCATTAGTCTCCCCAGTTTACAGATGAGAAAACTGATAAACAATGAGGATAAGTCATATGCCCACACAGCAGAGCCTAATTTGAGTGACTCACCACTGAAATCCTCACATCTCGTGGAAAGACACTTGAGCAGACTGGCAGCAAAGCATTATGCCCTGATTTGGATTCCAGGCAGGAGATTGGTGCCATGCTAACTTTCAACACAGAATTAAGTAGCACCTGCTTTACAAGGTTCAAGGAAGGCCCATAGGTGACCTGTTGCCCTGTTCCCAGAGGTCTGTTCTCAATTATCATCCTCAAGGGCCAGAAGACAGCTGGAAAAGCCTCTAACCCCTGACTTGGCCTTCGGAGAACAGAGGCCAGGCCAGAGGGGAACTTCTGGGTTTGAAATGTCAAAGAGGCCTGTCACAAAAAAAAAAAAAAAAAAAATTGGCTAAGGCAGAGAGTTATTCACAGACTCTAGAAGAACTTTTTGTGACCATGATTCACCAAGCAACACTGTTTTACATGTGGAGCAGTTATGTAAATTTTCTTCCCCAGAAAGAAAAATCATTGTCAGACTAAGAAAAGACACAAACAAAAATAACACATATAGGAGACAGGAGACTTTAAAAATATAAATTAAATCTCACAAGATGAAGAAAAAATTATACAAAACTATTTTCAGTATTTCCCATTACTGTAAAGTGTAAAATGGTTATTTGTTGCAAAATATGGAATTATTTTTCTAAAGGTTCATAGCACACAAGAAATTTCTTCAGAGAACACCAGCATACAGATAACGCTGTTTAAAAAATCTAGCTTGTAAGTAAATAAGCAACAAGTCCTTGATCTCAGGTCCACACAAAATAGCCATCTGCTTCTATCCACATGACAGAGAATGTTATCTCAAAGGGCCAGAATTTCTTAAAGCAAGTCTAGTTCCCTAAAACAGTGACCTTCAATTTTTTTCAATCATACAACTTTAGCAGTAAAAATATTTGTACATGTACCTAATATAAGTACTATATTTATCTATAAATTATAGGTAAGTGGTGGCTCAGAGAGTAAAGAATCTGCCTGCAATGCAGGAGACCCGGCTACAATCCCTGCGTCAGGAAGATCCCCTGGAGAAGAGAATGGCTGTCCACTCCAGTATTCTTGCCAGAAGAATCCTACAGACAGAGGAGCCTGGCAGGCTACAGTCCATGGGGTAGCAAAGAATAGGACACAACTGAACTGACTTAGCACACGTACCTCTATCACTAGCTAATATCACAAGGCTTAATATACACTTCGAGTGAGGTTTATCATAAATGCCAGTGGAGAACAAGGCAATGTCTTCTTGATAACTTCAACATTGTTTCTCCCAACTTGATAGTCTGATCTGATTAGACGGTCTCTGTTTCTTTTTGACAATAAGCATATATCAGGTTAGGGACAGTGCTGTTTTCCTGTTGTTTAGTTCAGCTCAGTCAGTCATGTCCAACTCTTTGTGACCCCATGGACTGCAGCACACTAGGCTGACCTGTCCACTTGGACTTATGTTATTATCTTCAACACACTCTTTTTTTCTTTGCAGGGTTCTTAAGCCGTTTGGTGAGGGTTCATTTAATTAAAATGAAACCATGCAATCTCTATATCCTCACAAGGAGCACAAATAAGAATATTATAGTATTTTGAAAGCAGACAAGTGAAAGAAGGTATAATCCTCAGCCTGTGTGAGTGCGTGTGCATGTGTACGTGTGTACCTGTGACACTCAGTGTGCCTTAGGTGACCACTTACGGTCTACATGCACGGGACCAACAAACATACAGACCTAACAAGCAAGTGTGGATCACTCTTTGTGTTAAATGTAATCAAAGCTTGACTCGTTTCTAATTTTTAGTTAAGATACATGCAGACATTCCAATACTTCCTTCTTGTATCCCTGATGCATCCTTTTGATGCATCACTTTGCACTTCCTGAGCTGCCCAGTCCCCTCCCTGGGAACCAGGGCCATGTCCTCATAGTCTGAGGTGCCACTGGGGGCCACGTCTATGGGTCAGCTGGTGGGGTTTTGACCCTCCTCTGAGTCAGGTCACCTACAGAGACCTCAAACGTTGCATCATGGCAACAAAGACTTCGGAAAAATCTCTAGAAGGGAAAGGACGCGATGCACAAGGTCTTGAATCAGCTCTCCCTCACCTTTAGCCACAGGACAGCCATTCATTCCAATTTCTGAGCATTGAAAATAAAAATAGTGGTTGTAGGCTAACTGACCTCTCTGGAAAAATCTGTTCATAAGACAAAAGAGGAAATTAAAAAATAACCATATATGATTGAGGAAGGGGATAATGGGATTTTTTTTATGTTACTGTTCCTTTTTCCCACAGATCTTGTGATGGAGTTATGTCTCATCCTGCTCCACAACACATATTATCATTGGCTGCAATGTTGATGTGTTTTCGTTTGTCTCTTTCACAAGATTGTAGGTTCCTTGAGGCAGAACCAATACATTTTTGCAGTCTCAGTGCCTAGCATGGTGCCTGATGCAGGAGGTGCTCAATAAATGTTGTTAAATGAATACATTCTTGGGGATAATTAGAATAACCTGTAAGGATCTGATGCTGTAACTAAAGCACTTAGCTCAGGGTAATTTCTCAATAAATATGCATATTATTGTGTAAGATTATATAACTGCTCAATCACTGAGCAATTTTATTGATATTTTTCAATGTGCTAAGTCACTTCAGTCGTGTCTTTGCAACTGCATGAACTGTAACCCGCCCCCCAGGCTCCTCTGTCCGTAGCATTCTCCAGGCAAGAACATAGGAGTGGGTTGCTGTGCCTTCCTCCAAGGGATCATCCGGACCCAGGGATTGAAACTGCATCTGTCTCTGGCATTGGTAGGCTGGTTCTTTACTAGCACCACTTGGGAAGCCCTAAAACCAAGGTACTATCAGAAGTGAGATTCGAACCCATGCCTTGAGGGAAGACTGCAACCTGAATGCAATGCCTTAGACCACTCGGTCATCCTGACTCCGCTATTTTTCAATCGTACTTTGTAAATGGCAAAACAGTACATTAATTTATGGTTTTGAACTCTTCAGTTTCCATTGTGGAAACTAATCTCCTGAGAAAATCAAGAGTCCTGAGCATGCCCTGGCCCTGTTACCACTCACCCCACACTCACCCCACACTCTGGGGTGGCCTTCTCTGTACTTAGAAGGCCACTTTGAAATTAGATTGCATGTTACCCAGGTAAGGTGTAATATGTATGTATAGTTTTGTTCTCTCTGCTCTTGCACCCCTGATTCTAGAATCAGCTTTATAACGTCATTCCTAGTTAGCTCCTTTGATTCTGCTACATCTGCTATTATTCCATAGAGGTAGTCTGACCAGTGACCCATCATTCTGCAGATCATACACTGAGATTCCAGAGGTTTCCATACCCCTTCAATGGTCCCTTCTGGAACATTCACTAAGCATCTGGCTCCTATTTCAGAACCCCTATCCCTTACACAGGGCGTCCCTAGTGGCTTAGACAGTAAAGAATCGGCCTGCAACATAGGACACCCGGGTTTGATCCCTGGTTTGGGAAGATCCCCTGGAGAAGGGAATGGCTAGCCACTCCAGGATTCTTGCCTGAAGAATCACATGGACAGAGCAGGCTACAGTCCATGGAGTCGCAAAGAGCTGGACACAACTGAAGGGACTTAGCACATCCCTTACACAGCAGTGATGAAAATTATTTTCCATCCATCCTATAATAATGTGTTTTCCCTTATGTCCATGATATACATGATATTATTCTATCAATAGATATGGGATATACAACAGTGAACAAAACAGACACAAATTCCTGACCTCATGGAGCTTACATTCAAGACCAAATAAGTAAAATGTATAATGTGAGATAGTGTGTGCTTGGTCGCTTCAGTTGTGTTCGACCCCATGGACTGTAGCCCTCCAGGCTCCTCTGTCCGTGAGATTCTCCAACCAAGAACCCACTGGCATGGGTGGCCATGCCCTCCTCCAGGGGATCTTTCCAACCCAGGGATAGAACCTGTGTCTCTTATGTCTCCTGCATTGGCAGACAGGTTCTTTACCATTAGCGCCACCTGGGAAGCCCAGCAGATAGTGATAAATGCTAAAGAAAAAAGTAAAGCAGACAAGGGAGACAGGGAGTTTGGTGGGGGTGGGAAGTGGGTTACACGTGTTAAAAGGAAAGTCAGGTGAGGTTTCACTGAGAAGGCAACATGCGTATATAACCTGCAGGAGGAGAGGATGGAGCCAGGAGAATACTGGAGGAAGAGCTTGCCAGATAGAGGGAGCAGAGCTGCAGACCTGAGACAGGGAGGGTGGCCGTGACTGGGAACCGCCAGGGGCAAAAATGACAGGAAACAAGGAAAGAGCCGGATACAGTGGGGCTGGTGGTTGTGAATTTATTTGGCCTATAGTTTGAGTGAGACAGAAGTCAATGGAGAAAGAGGAACAACATGAACTCACTTATGCTCTAACTCAGTCATGCTGCTGCCATGTCCATGGGGAAGGGGGAGTTAGGAAGTGGGGAGGCCGGGGAAGCAGGTGTTACAGTAAGCCAGATAAAATGATGGGGCCTCGACCAGCGGGGAAGGAGAGGTGGAGGTGACGAGAAGTAGCCAGATTCTAGATATATTTTTAAGGTAGAAAATACAGGATTTACTGAGAGAGTCAATGCGGGGGTGAGAGGAAGAAGCACCCAAAATTGGAGGCCTCAGATGAGCCACTACCCTTTAGCCTCCTGTCAGAGAGCTAGGAAATATGTGTTCCTTGCAGCCTTTGCCGTAAACCAAAGCCAATTTTCTAAACTTAGCCTTTCTTTTTTAACCATTGCTCAATGCATGCATTTCTTGAAAAGTAAGTATATTTGAAGTTTCCAAATAGTCTAACAGTACATAAAATATATGATGATTCTCTGCAATGAATACCAATTGCTAAAATGCCTTGCTTCCTGCAGAAATTCTACCAGCAAAATTAGAATTGCAATTTTATTCTACCTCGGTTGTCTGGTTAAAGTTTCATTTAAGCCTTGGGCTTATTTTTCAAAGCCCTATAAACATTTTACACACCTACTTTTTTATTACCAAAGTCATTCTGAATTCAGTCTACAGTAAAATTAATTACCATGTCATGAGTCTGTCACATTTCAAGAGAAATCATAAATATTTACTCAGACCTGTTTCAATGTCACTTTGCAATGAAACAATATTGGCAGCAAATTTCTTTGTATTACAGTATATTCTTTAGTTGGAAGATTTCCATGTAAATATGTCCATAAAGTTTTTAGAAGACCACATCAACATGCACAGAAGCTAGTAAATCAACACTCATCTCTCTTCGAAAATCCAAAGGCTTGTAAAATCCATATGCATTCCCAGTTCCTCCAGGGACCCCACTATGGCAGCAACAGAAACAGAAGCCAAGCCTGGGGGTTAGACAAACTGTTAGGTGTTTAGGAGGCAGTAGGAAAGCCGCCGTGATAGCAGGAAGTGAAGTCCCTGCAGAAGAAGGCAGTGCAAGGAAGACAGGCTGGAGCTACGTGAGCCAGGATTTGAGCGCAGTCTGTACTCAGAAGTCAAATCCGAAACTCACCAACACGGCGGGCCTGGAGGCAGGCAGCGTGGTGTCATGGAAAGCATGTTCCGATCTCAGCTCTGCCACCTGGGCAGGTTCTGATCTCAGCTCTGCCACCTGGGCACTGTGTGACCTTAGGCAATGTTACCTCTCTGTGCCTCAGTTTCCTTATCTGAACTAGCTTCCCGGAGTTATGAGGCGGACTCAGTGTAAGAGGTTTAATACAAGGCCTAATACACACACATATATGATAAATCAATAGATACAGATAGATCAATCTATACATAAACATACACACACACAAATATGTATATACATTATATGTATACAGGTATAGTACATATACCATATAGGCTCAATCATGCCCAACTCTGCCACCCCATGGACTATAGCCCAACACGCTCCTTTGTCCATGGGGTTCTCCAGGCAAGAATACCGGAGTGGGTAGCCATTTCCTCCTCCAGGGGACCTTTCTGACCCAGGAGTGGAACCCGCATCTCTTGTATCTTCTGCACTGGCAGGCAGGTTCTTTACCACTCTGCCACCTGAGAAGCCACACACATATACAGTATGGCATAGTATACATAGTTAAACTCAAAAGGACTGAATTTTTAAAACTTATTATAGTTGATTTACAATGTTGGGTTAATTTTCACTGTACAACAAAGTGATTCAGTTATATATATCCTTCGCAGGTTGTGCTAGTGGTAAAGAACCCGCCTGCCAATGCAGGAAACATGAGACACGAGTTCCATCCCTGAGAAGACCCCCTGGAGGAGGAAATGGCAACCCACTCCAGTATTCTTGCCTGGAGAATCCCGTGGACAGAGGAGCCTGGCTGGTTACAGTCCATGGGGTCACAAAGGGTCAGACACAACTGAAGCGACTTAGCACACATGAGCACACACACACATATATATAGATAGGTATATATATATATATAGATAGGTAAATATATATATATTTTTTTTTTTTACATATTCTTTTCCATTATGGTTTATCACAAGATACTGAGTATACTTCCCTGTGCTATATAGTAGGACCTTGTTGCTTATCCGTCCTAAGAGTTGGCATCTGCTAATCCCAAACTCTCAGTCTGTCCCTCCCGCTCCACTTCTCCCCCTTGGCAACCAGAAGTCTATTCTCTATGTCTGCGAGTCCATTTCTGTTTTGTAGGTAAGTTCATCATTTGTGTTATATTTTAGATTCCACATATAATAATATCATATGGCCTTTTCTAAAAGGACTGACTTTGAGTCTCCAGCTCTATTACTGATTCTTTTACTTCTTCACCTCAGTTAACTCACCAGGAGGATTGCCATATTAATGGCAATCTTGCCTGGGGCTTGTGAGGGTTAAGTAAGATAGTAGGAAAGAGTTCTGCAAAGTATTTAAAAAGTATAGGTAGATGTGATCTAGAATCATGAGAATATTTTCTAGTCTGTTCTTCCTTTATTTCTGTTCACCTCTCCATCCTGGTGGACCTGACTTTTTCTCAGGGATCTGGACATCCTTGACCCACTGTCCCACCAGTCACAGCAGTGACTGTCAGCAAAGTGCTCCCTCAGGCTGGCCGGGCCCCCATCTCATGTCCTCGTTCAGTGGTGCCCCTTCAGGACTGTCTCTCAAGGAAGCACAGGGGTCTTTAAGAGACTGGAGCTGAAATGTGTAGGTTGAACTTGCTCACACTGATAATTTAGGTCTTTGTGCTTGGCACTCGGATGACTAAAGTCACAGCTAAAAGAGGAGCTGAAGACACTGTCGGGCCGTGAGAGCTGAGAGGTTACGTGTGGGGGAGGCAGCTCAGGGGAGCCAAATGTAACTCTCACTTTGCCTTTCTGATTCCACCGTCTTTAGCAGAAGGAGTATTCTGTGCCATTTCCTCCTCTCCAAGGGCAAGAAGACAAAGGAGTTAAATGAAAAGGAAAAAGATTTTAAGCCTGATGCACACCTCACATCAAGACAATAGAGAGCTGCAGATTTCCAACTGTATTTTTTCATCCATTTCCTGAGTTGGAAAAACAGATTTTCAGTAATCTTTTTGGTCTGGCTTCTTTTTTTCCCCTCACACTTAACAGCTTCACTGAGACATAAATTCCATATCCTATAATTCCCCATTACAGGTGTACAGTGGTAACAATTTTCAGTTAATTTTATACAGTGGCATAACCATCACCACAATCTAGTTTTAGGAGAGTTCCGTCACTCCAAATGGCTCCCTGGTGGCTCAGATGCTAAAGAATCTGCCTGCAATGCAGGAGACCTGTGTTCGATCCCTGGATTGGGAAGATCCCCTGGAGAAGGGAATGGCAACCCACTCCAGTATTCTTGCCTGGAAAATCCCATGGACAGAGAGCCTGGCAGGCTGTAGTCCATGGGGTTGCAAAGAGTCGGACACGACTGACCCATTAACACTTTCACTTTCATCATTTCCAATAGAAATGTTGTATCCATATGCAATCATTGTGCACTCCCACCTCTATCCCTGAGCAAACACTGATCTGCTTTATGTGAATGGAACCACACTCTATGTAATCTTTCTTTTCCGGCTCCTTTCACTCAACATAGTTTCTGAGATTCAGCCATGTCATTGCATGTACGGGTAGGGGTTCCTCCTTCCTGCTAAGGAGTGTTGCATTATGCAGGTACACCCCACTGTGTTTACCCACTCACCAACCAATGAACGTTTGGATTGTTAGTGGCCTCTTTTTTTAATAATTTTATCTATTTGTTTGTTCTGGGCTATGCTGGGTCTTTGTTGCTGTACAGGCTTTTTCTCTAGTTGTGGTGAACAGGGGCTACTTCTCCAGTTGCAGCATACTGGTTTCTCATTGCTGTGGCTACTTTTGTAGCAGGGGCTCTGTGCACCTGGGCTTCAGGAGTTGTGGCTCCTGAGCTCTAGAGCGCAGGCTCAATAGTTACGGCACACAGGCCTAGTTGCTCCGTGGCTCGGCAGTATGTGGGATCTTCCTGGATCAAAGCTGCATTGGCGGGTGGATTCTTTACCACTGAGCCACCAGGGAAGCCCATTAGTGACCTCTTTTTAAAAACATTCCAAGTAGAGACTTCCTGATGGTTGACTAGTTAAGACTCCACAATTCTACTGTAGGGGGTATGGGTTCAGTCCCCAGTCAAGAAATTAAGATCCTCATGCCTTGCAGTGAAGCAAAAAAAAAAGTCTCTAGACATTAAAAAAAAAAAAAGTTCCAGGTAAAGGAGGTTGATCTCATTTTTAAAGACCTTCTTAATCTCTATCAGAATTATTCCTTTCCAATAACAGCTGCTGCTGCTGTGCTAAGTCACTTCAGTCGTGTCCAACTCTGTGTGACCCCATAGACAGCAGCCCACCAGGCTCCCCCGTCCCTGGGATTCTCCAGGCAAGAACACTGGAGTGGGTTGCCATTTCCTTCTCCAATGCATGAAAGTGAAAAGCGAAAGTGAAGTCACTCAGTCGTGTCCGACCCTCAGCGACCCCATGGACTGCAGCCCACCAGGCTCCTC
>NW_011495072.1:6367513-6373361 GCF_000754665.1 Bison bison bison | reverse complement strand
AGTGAAAAGCGAAAGTGAAGTCACTCAGTCGTGTCCGACCCTCAGCGACCCCATGGACTGCAGCCCACCAGGCTCCTCGGTCCATGGGATTTTCCAGGCAAGAGTACTGGAGTGGGGTGCCATTGCCTTCTCCCCCAATAAGAGCTAGGCCCCTTGAAACACATATTATAGCATGGCAGGGCATGCATGCTCAATCATGTCAAATTCTTTGCAACCCCATGGACTGTAGCCCACCAGGCTCCTCTGTCCATGGGATTTCCCAGGCAAGCATACTGGAGTGGGTTGCCATTTTCTTCTCCAACATACTACAGGGCCCCCTTCAAAAGACAGCCTCTTCCAACGAAACAGCGAAGAGTCAACTATGGTGCAGTGCTCAGGCATAACTCATTAGAGGTAAACCCAAATGCTGAAGTAGGGAAATCATCCATTTCCAGCACCTGAAGTCTTATGAAATAAAGGAATTTTCCAGCTGGAGTAGGTACATAGGACTGATGACCGCCTTTGGGCACAGGATGTTTGCAGATCATAGTCCAGCACTGCTAAGCACAAGAAGGAGCAGAACAAGGAAAGCTAGGGGTACCCAGGACCATGTCATCACAGCAGCAGCAGGGAAGCAGGCCATGTTCCAAAGAAGGAGGATCTAAGGAAAGAACAAAATGTGTGGACCCCTGACTCCTAACCTTCCTTCCAAGTGCACCCTCAATGCAGAGGCTAATGACATCTTGGTATTCTAATTTTGTTCTTGACTCATACCCAAACCCCTTCTCCTACCCAGGGCGGGGTGGGGAGGGGGCAGTTGTTGAAGGAGGGGATGTTGCCATGGAAAACCTTGAGTTGCCTCTTGAGGTTACAGTGTAGAGCCAAAAGGTAAGTCAACAGAAGCACCTCACCTTTCCTGGCAAAAGGACACCCAGACTCTACAGATAGAAGAGGCTTCTTTCAGTCAACAAATACGCATTGATGGTCATGGTGCACAAGTCAGACGCCCTGATAAGCATGGGAGAAAAGGAAAGATGGAGTGCATGGCCTTGATGAGCTCACTGTCCAACAAGAGAGAGCAACCGGTGAACAGATGAATGAATCCTATAGAAAAGCTTATCCTAGTCCTCTATAAAAAGCGTCCTGTGGACATGGGGGTAAGGGCTGGAGGAAGTGTGCTGTACAAGATGACATTTCATCTGGACCTTAGAAAATGGGAGCCTTGTCAAACAACAAGTGGAAAAAGAGAGAGTGGTATTTAGACAAGGATCCAAGATGATTTTACACTCTCAGGGATAAAGCTGTACTCAGCCAAGCTAAAACCTGGAATTCCCCCCACGACCAAAGCAACATGCTAGTTCTGAGACCTGCCAAGAAGTCCTAGGGGGCTGACTGCTGCCCACTGACAGTGGACCGGCCACTTTAGCTGTTTAACTACATGTTCAGTGAGCCAAGCCAGCTGGAAACAGAATAATGGGGAAAGGGATTCACTTTACAGCCAACTAGGCCAAATGACTCCTATTCCATTAAGGATGTTCTACCTCATGCTTAAAATCTGACTTCTTGAACCTCTCCAGAAAGCAAGCCAGAAAGAACGTTGCTAAAAGACTAGTTAATACAGCAAATCTCATGTCTACTGTGTTTCATGTGTACTGTGAAACAAAGCAGTGTTGGCTAGCCTGGAGATAGGATGAGCTCAAGCTCTACAACTAGGAGGCATTCCACGCTTCCCCACCACCCCCTCGCCTTTGCCTCTTCTAAACCAGGAATGAAGAGTGGCTGCTTTGGGGAACTCCTGGTTAAACATAACAAGTAGAATGCATACCTTCATCTCTGTTTCCCACCAGAAGTCCACTAAGATGATAGTATTTTTTTCAAAAAAAAAAAAACCCTACAAAAACTAAGATAATAGGTGAGGAAATTCAGCAGATAATAAATGTCTATAATATTTCCAAAGCTGAGGAGCAGATGGACCAGAGATAACCAGGAACAAAGCTAGCAGGGAGAGAGAGGAAGTTAAGAAGTGAGACTAACTGGACTGCAGATCCCTAGAAAGGCTCACGCCCTGAAGACATCCCAGTTCCAGTGGGGCTGGAAAAAGGACCGGTGATTATGAGACTGAAAGAAGCAGTTAGACCTATCCATCCTCTCCTTTGCCTTGCCCAAGTAGACAATTACTCCTAACCCACCCCAACAAAGGCTGGATGTACCCCCTGGAAAGTCAAACCAGACAGTCTCCAAACTTAGGGATACTGGGTCCAACTGATGACGGCTTTCACCCTCTCTACTGAAAACAGGGATTGTGTGAAGCCAGCATACTCTAAACCCCAGCCCACTTACCCTGCTTGTTCCAGAATGCCAGAAGCAGGCTTATATTCCTCTCCAGGGACACTGACCAGCACAAGATAAAATGCCTCCCAGTAATGACTTTGGGAGACCTCCAACAAAACAGCCTAACCCCATCTGACCACCATTGCACAGCAAAACCCATCAGACAATAAGCCGCTAGTATGTATACAGAGGGCTGTATTGTAGTGCCTTAAAACACTGGTATTTTAAAAATGGACAGTCAAGGATTACCTGACATTTAGGGAATATCTATAAAGTAAAAGAGATCAAAACAAATCAGTAGATAAAAGAAACTTAGAGGAGAAAGAGACAGTAAAGAGAACAGAAGAAATTCTAAAATCTATAAATATTACCCTCAGAGTAAGGTAAGATGATTGCATCCATGAATTTGAGAATAAGAGATTTTGAAATCAATATTCAGAAAATAATAAAGAGCTCTTGGAAGTCAAAAATATACAAAAAATTTAAATATAATAAGAGTTTTGAAAGATAAAAGTGAGGAAGTTTTCTGGAAAATTAGAATCAAAAGAATAAATAAATGGAAAGTGAAAGATAAGAAAATGAGAGAATAAATCAGAGGATCAATTTTTGAATAATAGACTTACCAGAAAGAGAAAGCAAAGATAAAGGGGAAGAAATTACCAAAGAACCAGTGCATGAAAATTTCATAGGACAGAAGAACATAGGCTTCCAGTCTGAAAGAGCCCCTCAAGTGCATAATGAATGAAAAACAGAGCCCACACCAAAGTTCATAATCATGGAATTTCAGTGCACCAAGAAAAGATACTAAAAAGCTTCTAGAAAGGGGAAATTGGAAAAGAGATCACATACAAATTTCCAAAGCTGGTCAGGAATCAGGATGACAATGATTCCTTCAATAGCAATACTGGGAACTAGAAGACATTAGAACATAGATTTTAAAATTCTGAACAAAAATTGTTTTCAATATAGAATCCAAGTTATCAGTAAAGTAGGAGGGCAGAAGAAAGACATTTTCAGACATGCAAGGCCTGAAAAAAATATACTTCCATATACTTCCTCTCAGGAAATTACTAGAAAATGAGCTCCACCAAAATAAGAGAAAAATCAAGAAAGAAGAAAAATATTCTCATATTCCAGGAGTGGGGAATTAACACACAGAAAGGAGGGAATTCCCAGGATGTGGTGCTGAGAATTTCAGGACTGAAGCTGTGTAGACTAGAGAAAAACCAATCCAGAGATGAGCAGCTCAGGACTGTCAGTGGGAAGGAAGGAAGAACAGGACAAGGGTTGGGCGGTGGGTTTTGAGGAACGGAGAGAATCTTCAGTCTTTCTGTCCTGAGAGGATCCTCAGTTCTGACAGTGCAGGGATTAATCAGTGATGGATACTAAGCAGTCAACTAAGCAAACCAAACAGGAGGTGAATTTTTAACACCAAAAAGGGACCAAAAAGATAAACAAGAAAGAAACTGTAATGGATTGCCCATCTGTTTCAGCTGTGACTAATAATCGTAAGAATGTAAACTTTGGTACTTCCCTGATGGTCCACTGGTTAAGAAGGCACCTTCCAATGCAAGGAACGTGGGTTCAATCCCTGATCTGGGAACTAAGATTCCACATGACAAGAAGCAACTAAGCCCTTGTGCTACAACCACACAACAAAGACCTCGAATGCCACAACTAAGGCTGCTGCTGCTGCTGCTAAGTCGCTTCGGTCGTGTCCGACTCTGTGCGACCCCATAGACGGCAGCCCATCAGGCTCCCCCGTCCCTGGGATTCTCCAGGCAAGAACACTGGAGTGCGTTGCCATTTCCTTCTCCAATGCATGAAAGTGAAAAGTGAAAGTGAAGTCGCTTAGTCGTGTCCGACCCTCAGCGACCGCATGGGCTGCAGCCCACCAGGCTCCTCCATCCATGGGATTTTCCAGGCAAGAGTACTGGAGTGGGGTGCCATTGCCTTCTTCGCAACTAAGACTAGATGCAGCCAAATAAATAAATATTTTTTAAAAATAGAGAATGTAAACTCTGACCTCTGCTGTAAAGCCTTGTTTAACAGTGTCGAGAGGTTGATGCAAGGACAGGACTTCTAGGGAAGAGCATGAGAGAGCTAAATCTACAGGTAAATCTATTGGTAAAAAACCAATAGGCAACATTTTAGGCAGGGAAAAAAAAGGAATAACAAAAAAAGCATGTTTTTAAGAAATATGGACGTGAGTACCAGATTGAACGCCTAATAGAGTTGAAAGTGGTTGTGATAATTACTGTTATGTGTCAACTTGACTGGCCTTAGTGCCCAGACATTTAGTCAAAGATTATTTCTATGGGGGTGTTTTTGGATGAGATCAACATTTAAATAAGTGGACTTTGAGTAAAGCAGGCTACCTTCCACAATGCAGGTGGGCCTCATCCAATCAGCTGGTCTTCCTAGAACAAAGACTTGACTTCCCCCAACAAGGAATTCTGCCAACAGACAGCCTTCACACTTGAACTGTATCACTTGCTCTTCCCTGGGTCTCCAGTACACCCACCTACCCCGCAGATTTTGGAATTGCCAGCCTCCATAACGGCATGAGCCAATTCCTAAAAATGAATCTCTTTCTCTATATAGACACATTCTACCTGTTCTGTCTTTCTGAGGAACCCTGACCAATGCAGTGGATGTCACCTGGAGTGGGACTGGTGTGAGGCACCCAGCAAAAGATGGATGTTTTCGTTACGAACCTGGTTGACACTTGATCTTTTAGACTGTGTACATTTGTTACCTTGAGGGAACAGGATTACATTTTTAAATGGTTAAAAAGGAAAAGCTGATATGCTTTACAATCAGGCAGCTCTGGTTTAAATTCCACCACTGCCACTTCCTGGCTGTGTGCCCTTGAACACATCTCTCTGAATCTCATTTACCCAGGTGTAAGATGGATCCTTAAGATGACCTTAGGGTCATCAGGCAGTGTATGCACACTCAGTCATGTCCAACTCTTTGCGACCCTATGGACTGTAGCCTGCCAGGCTCCTCTGTCCATGGCAGGCAAGAATACTGGAGTGGGTTGCCATATCCTCCTCCAGGGAATCTGTCTGACCCAGGGATCAAACCTGCGTCTCCTGCCTTGTCAGACATATTCTTCACCACTGAGACACATGGGAAGCCCAGGGTTGTCAGGAGGGTTAAGTAAACCAATAAATGTAGAATATGGCTGGCACAAACTCAGTGCTAAACAAAGGGTAGTTGTAATGACAAAATGCCTCTCCTTTCATCAGCTTCCCCTGGCAGGAACTTGGGTGTTCCTTTGATTTCGTCAAGATTATTGTTCCAATAAAATACACTGGCAGAAAAACTCATTCTCTTGGAAAAGAGTATTTGCCCTTTTAATATTTTATCCCTGATGTGCTTTAGAAGACAAATGCACTTCAGTGTTCTAATTAAAACTCCTTCCAGCGCAGCGCCTGAGCCCATGAAGCGAGGTCAGGTCCTGGAGCTGCTGTGGATCGATGGCTGCAGACGCCCGCGTGGGGCTGCGGATGCTCAGTGGCTTCCTGCCCCC
>NW_011495072.1:6367257-6367413 GCF_000754665.1 Bison bison bison | reverse complement strand
AGAGGCAGCAGGATGAGATTCTGGTGGAAAACGGGTGCTCTCTGGCTGGGGAAATGCGAGACTGGATGGGCGCTTGCTACCCAGGAAAGCAAGGTGTGGCGCTGTCAGGGAAACACGCCTGCCTCCCCCAGGGGACGGCTCTTCACCTGCTAGTGA
>NW_011495072.1:6365980-6367041 GCF_000754665.1 Bison bison bison | reverse complement strand
AAGTCATCAGAGGCTACCTGGGGGCCAGGGGTGGGCCTCAGAGGGGTCCACAAGGGCTCTGAAATTGTCTGCAGGCTTTAGTGTGAGTGTGCATGTGTCTGGGGGGATTTCCAGAAGTCTGTGCCCCTCAAAATGTGGCATTGCCTTAAAGAGCCGGCAACTTCCCCTCCGTGTGCTAAGAAGCTTCAGTCATGTCTGACTCTCTGTGATTCCATAGACCATAGCACGCCAGGCTCCTCTGTCCATGGGATTCTCCAGGCAAGAATGTTGGAGTGGATTGTCATTTCTTTCTCCAGGGGATCTTCCCCACCCAGGGGTCAAACCCGTGTCTTTTATGTCACCTGCATTAGCAGGTGGATTCTTCAGCCCTAGCGCCACCTGGGAAACCCAGCTTTCCCATATGGGTTCTCTGAATATCACCAGAGTAAATAAGCACAGGGAGCTCCGAGATGTCCTGGCTGGGAGTGGCCGTGGGTGTCAGCCAAGGTGAAGGTCAGTCCAAATGCATTTCTGCTTTCCTGGGTCCCCCACTGCACCTCAAGTCCTGGACCCAGCATGACCCTGGGGGGAAGCCTGCCCCAGCCTAGCGCTTCATCAGGGGCCACCTGGGCACCCCCCCACAACCAGGGGAAAAAAGTGAGGGAAGGGAAACCACACTTTGGGGTTAGCACGGGGCCATCTGTGACGTGGACACTACAGTCCCTATTTTCTAAAGAATGAAACGAAAACCTGAGACGGTCACTTGCCCAAGATCATACAGCTACCTCGCTGCTGGGTCAGGTGTGAGCTCAGTGCTGACCCCAGAGCCAAGGCTTTTACCGCTCAATGACACACAAGATCTTTCAGGATCCGTAATATACATGCTGGCTATTCAGAAACATTGTGTTATATCTGCAATTTCCCCACAGCAGTGTCTCCTCAGGCATTTCAGCACCTGCACATTACTATTTCCACTGTCTAGAGTTCCCTCTCAGTCATGGTTTTCTTGAGGAAAAATCAACTCTCGCCCATCCACACTCAGTTCAGTGTTCTTCTGAGCTCTGAACCCTCCCGCCCCTCCC
>NW_011495072.1:6363358-6365880 GCF_000754665.1 Bison bison bison | reverse complement strand
TGATTTAATTTAGTCCTCCTTTCATCTCAGCTCTCAAGACACCACACATACTTTTATTAAATAACGTAGCATATTATCTGTTTTCTTCTCTGTCCCTTTCATTAAAATGGGAACTCCATAAGGAAAAATGTTTTTGTCCTTTTCTCTTGGAAAACAATAAAAAAAAATCATAGGCAACCTTCTTCTAGCTACTCAGAGCTACTTATAATTCTCCCAGTGCCATAAGATCTCCACACCTCCCTGCCCTCTTCAAGCTGTGGAATACAATGCCTGGCACATAGAATATACTATTAAAGTGTCTGGAATGTTAGTTATTGAAAGGATGCATTGTTTCCCAAGCAATGCAATATGCTTGCTAATCATGTTTCCTTGTAAGGCTTCTCAAACATGTTCTGAATGAGACACAACTTTTTAAAAAGACATCATATTAGCTCCTGAAGTAATCTCTGCCATTCATTGGAGAAGGCTGGGAGAGAGAGAGATTACAGAGCCAAACCGCTCCAGCCCTCTTGTGGTGGCAGAAAGAAGCAAGAATGAAAGCAGAATTAGCCTTTCCAGGGAAATGTCCTCTAAATGAAACGGCAAGCAAATTGGACATGATAGATTCACAGACATTTTTATTTCTTGATGTAGCTGGACAAAACAGCCAGTTTCCATCCTCACTGCACTCTCTGTGCTGGGCCTTTATTTATTGCCGGCTTCACGGTCCTGCTTCTCACTCCTCACGAAGAGATTTGCTGGAGGCTGGCTGCCTTCCCATTCAGGTCACCAGAGAACTGTTGGATGCTGAGAAATAGTAACTTCAGCAGAATTTCAGAGAAGATTTAGTGGAAATGAACTCTACATTGTGCCACTCAGTAAGGACTAGAGCTGGCCGAGACCACACACACGGAACCCAGCGTGGCACCACAAAGGCCAGGGCAGGCTAGACCAGGCCTGGGAGGCCAAGTCCTAGTAGGCAAGGAAAAGCCTCCTTGGGAACCCCAACAAGTGAAAGAGGTCCTTGAGGGTGGGAATCCATCGTGGTACAACCAGCCACCCAGGATCAACAGGAGTCCCCAGACATCTGTTTACCATTAATTTGCAAAAATGTTCAGCAAAACCCAGGGTACTATTCAGTCAGTGACAGAAGAAGAGCAGCACAATGTGCAACATGGAGCCAAATGGATACACTCTCTTCTCCTTCAGTGAAGCCCCTGGAATGTGCCTTCCATTTGTCTGGGCCAACAGCAGTGCCTGGCCAGACCTCCCATCTCAGTACCTTCCATTTTCAAAGGGACTTTTAAGTTCTTCCCCCTGCGAGGGTCTTTCTGTATGTCACGGTGGTTTTCAGGCCATAGGTAAACCAGCTCTCTGAATGGGTCTTGCATTAGGGGTACCTTCAGAAAAGAAACTTAAATTGAAATCCTTTCTAAGTTTACGGGAAGGTGCCCAGAAATCAAACTAGTAACTGAATTCTTCATGTGTTCTTATCAGCACAACACGTTTATTGCTCCATGTGTTACATCCAAATGCATGGATTCATGTTAGATAAAATCCAGATCAATTTACTCCTTCACATTTTGGAAAGGGATGTCTTACACAACTCCATGATGGTCACTTAGTTAGCCCACCACATACCTCCCTGAATGTTAGGCATGCGAGCCTGAGCAAACCATTTTCTGGACCTCATTTTCTTCTACACAATACAGTGGCACTCAGTGGCCCACAAGGACATCTCCAACTCACCGACACTGTGAGTGTGGCCTAGGGGCAAGTTTGTTTTTCAACAACTTGCTTCCTTCTAGATTTTATTAAGGTGAGAATTTTATGGCTTTATAGAAATCTCTGCACCTTCCTCTGAACTTTGCTGTGAACCTACCTAGCTCTCAAAAAGAAAATCTTTAAAAAGCAAACAGAAACCAAAAAATAATACATATAAGAAATTCAAACAAAATAGAACAATACACACCAAAAAATTTTTAATCATCCTAAACATTATTATTTCGCTATGTCTCATTAATATTGTTAAGCATTATTCTAGACATCATTTGTGCATATATTCATATATAAGAGTGGATAGGTAAATGCAAATTTTTCAGAAATGGTATAATCTACATAGTCACTTCTGTATGTTCATTTTTGTAAAAGTATCCGATTTAATATTTTTTAATTTAACATGAAAAAGAAACTGAAGTAAAACTAGAAATGCCCCCATCACAAGAAATATGCAGTGGCAGATACAGTGGCCAGGGATCACAAATTCTTTGTCATTCTTCTCACTATTTCTTCACGGCCATGAATCTGAGCCTGGCATGTGACTGCTTTGACCAATAGAGTACTGTGGAAGTGTTGCTATTCCGATTCTGAGTCTAGTCCTTAAGAGAACTAGCAGTTTCTACCTCCTTCCTCTTGGAGTCCACCCACCATGCCTCAAGGAAGCCCAAGCAACTACACAGAAAGGGCAACAAGAAGGAATACTGAGGCACCTGGCCAACAGCCGAAACTGAATTCCCAGCCAACAGCCAGCATCAATTTTGCCA
>NW_011495072.1:6361762-6363258 GCF_000754665.1 Bison bison bison | reverse complement strand
AACCCAAAGCAACTACACAGAAAGGGCAACAAGAAGGAATACTGAGGCACCTGGCCAACAGCCGAAACTGAATTCCCAGCCAACAGCCAGCATCAATTTTGCCAGCCCAACGAGTGAGCCACTTTGGAAGCAACTCCTCCAGCTCTAGTTGACATCTTGGAAGCAACTCCTTCAGCCCTCATTGATATCAGGCATAGTAGAGATAAGTTGTCCCTACTCTGAACTCTGCCCAAATTGCCAAATTGTGATCAAATACATGATTGTTGTGTTTTAAGCCACTAAGTTTTAAGATAGTTTCTTATATAACAATAGATCACAGAAAAAAATCCCCTTATAGTTAAAGAAAAAAAAAAGAGGGAAAGTTTAAGAATTAGAGTTTCTCAATTATGTATTTCACTTTTCAGTTCAGTTCAGTCGCTCAGTCGTGTCTGACTCTTTGTGACCCCATGAATCACAGCACGCCAGGCCTCCCTGTCCATCACCAACTCCCAGAGTCCACCCAAACCCATGTCTATCGAGTCAATGATGCCATCCAACCATCTCATCCTCTGTCGTCCCCTTCTCCTCCTGCCCCCAATCCCTCCCAGCATCAGGGTCTTTTCCAATGAGTCAACACTTCACATGAGGTGGCCAAATTATTGGAGTTTCAGCTTCAACATCAGCCCTTCCAATGAACACCCAGGACTGATCTCCTTTAGGATGGACAGGTTGGATCTCCTTGCGGTCCAAGGGACTCTCAAGAGTCTTCTCCAACACCACAGTTCAAAAGCATCAATTCTTCGGTGCTCAGCTTTCTTCACAGTCCAACTCTCACATCCATACATGACTACTGGAAAAACCATAGCCTTGACTAGATGGACCTTTGTTGGCAAAGTAATGTCTCTGCTTTTTAATATGCTGTCTAGGTTGGTCATGACTTTCCTTCCAAGGAGTAAAGTGAAAGTGAAGTCACTCAGTCGTGTCCGACTCTTTGAGACTCCATGGACAGTAGCCTACCGGGTTCTACTGTCCATGGGATTTTCCAGGCAAGAGTACTGGAGTGGGTTGCCATTTCCTTCTCCAGGAGATCTTCCCGACCCAGGGATTTAACCCAGGTCTCCCACATTGTAGGTAGACGCTTTACCGTCTGAGTCACCAGGGAAGTCATCTCCAAAGAGTAAGCGTCTTTTAATTTCATGGCTGCAATCACCATCTGCAGTGATTTTGGAGCCCAGAAAAATAAAGTCAGCCACTGTTTCCCCATCTATCTGTCATGAAGTGATGGGACCAGATGCCATGATCTTAGTTTTATGAATGTTGAGTTTTAAGCCAACTTTTTCACTCTCTTCTTTCACTTTCATCAAGAGGCTCTTTAGTTCCTCTTCACTTTCTGCCATAAGGGTGGTGTCCTCTGCATATCTGAGGTGATTGATATTTCTCCCGGCAAACTTGATTCCAACTTGTGCTTCTTCCAGCCTAGCGTTTCTCATGATGTACTCTGCATATAAGTTAAATAA
>NW_011495072.1:6360786-6361128 GCF_000754665.1 Bison bison bison | reverse complement strand
TCATCTTTCAGGATTTGAAATAGCTCAACTGGAATTCCATCACCTCCACTAGCTTTGTTCATAGTGATTCTTCCTAAGGCCCATTTGACTTCACATTCCAGGATGTCTGGCTCTAGGCGAGTGATCACACTATCATGATTATCTGGGTCGTGAAGATCTTTTTTGTACAGTTCTTCTGTGTATTCTTGCCACTTCTTCTTAATATCTTCCACTTATGTTAGGTCCCTACCATTTCTGTCCTTTATTGAGCCCATCTTTGCATGAAATGTTCCCTTGGTATCTCTAATTTTCTTGAAGAGATCTCTAGTCTTTCCCATTCTGTTGTTTTCCTCTATTTCTTTG
>NW_011495072.1:6358056-6360686 GCF_000754665.1 Bison bison bison | reverse complement strand
TTTGATTTAGGTCATACCTGAATGGTCTAGTGGTTTTCTCCACTTTCTTCAATTTCAGTCTGAATTTGGCAATAAGGAATTCATGATCATGATTTCACCTTTAGAACGTCTTAATTGGCAAAGAGTCGGACACGACTGAGTGACTGAACTGAACTGAACTGAATTGACTCTAGCTGTTGATATTTCAAAAAAAAAAACCCCAAGATTATTTAGTCTTAGCTACATATTTAAATAGTAAAATGTGTACCATGAGATTTCTTTACCACATGCTCTCAACTCCTAATTTTGTCACTTGGTTGATGGATTTTAACCTCATGTATCCTCCCCACTGGAAAAAAAGAGAGCAAGAGAGATTTTTTGGTTACTATCAAATATTATTTCCCTGATTGCTTTGGTCTCCCAGCCTTTTTGCTTTGTATTTAGTGTTATCTCAGGCCTTTTCCTTTCTGTCAACTTTTCTCAATTAGCACCTGGAAATAGAATTAAATAATACTAAATCACATAGTGGGAAAGTTATTTCCTTTTCACTGTCTTTCAGTTCTGTTTAAATCAAGGAGAAAGTCTCAATCAATTCTCATATATCTTCAACATGATTCCAAAGATATCTACTCTTCCTTTTAACAAAGAGAGAGTAGGCCTTAAGGTTCAGCACCTTTAATAGGCAACGATGTGGAGACAGAATTTAATCATGTTCATTTATTTCCATAATTTTATTTTATTCTATTTTGACAAGTTATATTGGTTTTCAACTTAGGTGATATAAAGTTCCCTTTTAAAATAAATTCCTTAGGTTTAAAAAGTGAGCTGATTTAAAGAAAATATTGTGTATATAATAGAACAGATGGCACCTGAATGGGGCAAAAAATTAGTCTATGATACATGAATGCTTGGCCTTTAGGAAAAAATTTTTCTATACTGTTAAAAAATTTATATATATAGATTCTTAACTCCTTTTATTGTGTTAATTTTGTTAAAAATCTGTTCCTAAGCTCTGTTTCACCCAGCAATGGTATTCTCTCCCTTGTGGAGGAAGCCCCAGAGCTTATGCTTCAACATCACCCCCAGATTGTTCATTTCCTCACTTCACCCATCTACCTACCTGAGAATTCCTTTCCACTTCCCCTCCTAAGTGAGAAGCCAGATGAGGAAAGGGAAGGTGTCTGTGAAGTCAGCCCTGTGTCAACAGTTCCCATACCAGGAGAGGAGCTTTGCTTCAGGGTCCCCATTCTCTTCTGACTGGCTTCCTGATCCCCCTAAACATCTTGCCTCCTTTACTTTCTTTTTTGTCTTCAAGAATGCTAAGTTCGGGGCTTCCCTGGTGTCTCAGTCGTGAATCTGCCTGCCAATGCAGGAGACATGGGTTCGATCCCTGATCTGGGAAGATCCCACATACCACAGCGCAACTAAGCCTGTGCACCGCAACTACTGAGCCTGTGCTCTAAAGCCCAGGCACTGCAGCTACTGAAGCCCCCGAGCCCTAGGGCCCATGCTCGGCAACAAGAGAAGCCACCGCAACGAGAAGCCTGCACACGGCAACTGGAGAGTAGCCCCTGAGCAGCATCAAAGACCCAGCATGGCCAAAAAATAAAATAAAGCAAGCTAAGTTCGGGTTTCCCGGGTGGTCCAGTGGTTAAGATTTCATGCTTCCACTGCAGGGGGTGTGGGTTCAACCCCTGGTCAGGAAACTAAGATCCCACATGCCCTGAAGTTTCTATTGGTTGCTGGGACAACTAGTGTGTGTGGTTATTTGTTCTGACTCTTCTTTCTTGGTCTCTCAGGCTCCTGAGTCTCCTCCACTCTTTGTGACACATCTGTGCTTCTCTTCACTCCCTCAGACCACTTTTTTCAGACAGAGGGGGATCCGACAAGCCTCAAGATTTTGTGACTCACATTCTTTCCCCAGTAACAATTCTGACTGAGGCCTCACTGAGCTGCACCAGAATCTCCCATTTCTTTCTTTCTTTCTTTTTTTTTTTTTTTTTACCATTTAATTTTGAAGTTTGTGGCGTGAATTTGTAACCACATCATTGTTTATGTGGTATGGGTGAGTTGTTTTTGTTATTGTAGTTTTTGCTGGTTTTTACACAATTTTTGCAGAGGAAGAGTCTATGCGCTTGCTTTTTTAAAGTTCTCTCCTTCCCTTTATTTTTTTGAAGATCTTTATGATCATTTGAGCTACATTTGATCTAACCAAAGTGTTAGCCAAGATTTTGGGGCACAAACTAAAAAATTCCTGAGTCTCCCCCAGGATGTCACAAGGCAATGTGGTTAGTGGAAAGGATATAGACTGGATTTTAATCTCAGCCCTACCATTTCCTAGCTGTGTGACTTAGGGCAGTACTTAACCTCATTCAGCCTCATTTCTTCACCTGTAAAGTGGCTAACTTGTTGCCTGTCAAATAATAAATAGGAAGTGTTAGACCTTTTTTCACTTTTTTTCTTTCAAACTTTCTCAGTGTCAGAGAAGGCGATGGCACCCTACTCCAGCACTCTTGCCTGGAAAATCCTGTGGACGGAGAAGCCTGGTGGGCCGCAGTGCATGGGGTCGCTAAGAGTCGGACACGACTGAGCGCCTTCACTTTCACTTTTCACTTTCATGCATTGGAGAAGGAAATGGCAACCCACTCCAG
>NW_011495072.1:6353215-6357956 GCF_000754665.1 Bison bison bison | reverse complement strand
CCTCTAAGAGTAAGCAAACTCCATTCTCTTCCAAAGAAAATGAGCCAACGGACTCAAATGCATGTGAAAGATAAGATAAAGCCCTTGATTAGGAGGATTCCAAAAGCAGGCTTGACTGATCCAGGTAAGGCCAGTCAGCTCTTTGATTTTTTTTAAAGTTCTCTACGCATTTATTCGCTCTCTTTCTCGCTCATTCAAGGTCATGCACACATTCACATGCAAACATGCATATTTTTACATGTATACACACATTCACACACCAGTATGCACACACATACGAGCACTCACACACACATGCACTCATAAATATCCACACTCACTTTCACATATGTGCAGACACGCACATACACACATATGTTCACCCTCACTTACTCACACATACATTTCTCTTAAACTCTTCTCCTTATTAAAAGAAAAAAAATCTGCTCTTGGACATCAAAAAACAGTATTTCCTCAGTCACAGAAATACTCCAAAATGTTATCGTAGTTGTTATCTCAGTGGCCTGGAAGGTAGCCAACTCAATTAAAATGCAGAGACAATTAACTCCAGGGGTCAAAAGAAACCAGCCTGGGTGGGAGCAGGAGAGTAACAGAAGCCTTCATCCTTCTTACCAAAAGACTAAATTTACAGTCCACTAAATAGACTTGAATACAATATAAAGCCAAACTCCAAGTTTTCTACTTGAGTTTTAAAAATCTCAAATATGATCTTTACCACAGGTGGTAAGAAGCTGAGTTCGCTAAAAACACTTGTTAACCTAATTAGGTGACTGAACTTAAGTACCCATTCTAAGTTGGAGGACGGGTGAGTGAGCAGACAAGTGAAGTGGGTGGCTTAATTTTCCCAAAATTGCTGCTGGTGGTGATGCATTGTAGAAAGCCACAGCTTTAGTTAAGTGTGAATAGCATCTGATTTATCACGTGTGCCTCATATGCTGTAACCAAAGTATTATTGAGTTCAAGGAGCCCTGAAGTTCCCATGAACTAAATCAGCAGCAAGTCTGTGTCACTGGGCAGACACAATAGATGCCGCGTTCTTACCCTGTAATGTCTTCCACTTCTTTTAGTTGCTCTTTATGGCAGCATCATCCCTTTTGAGTGCACTCTGAGCACCATCTCAGGAAAGATGGTGCTAAATCTAACATATACATAAATCTAATATATACATATCAGTGGTGGTGGAGCCAACCCAGGATGCAGAACTGGTGGGCTGGTGACCCCTGTGGCATTTGCATGTGCTGATCGTGGGAGGAGTTTTTGAAGGGCCAGAGGTACTAAGGTAGCAGAGAAAAGGAAGGAAATGGGAAGACTGTCCCTGCCACAGTCTCCTCACCTTGCCCAGTGCCTCCCAATTGTGCAGGGTAATGGTGCAGGAGACTTTTACCTTCTGTGGAGAGAAGGGTTAGGACAGAAAGCCAAAGGAGCAGCTTCAGTGAAAGTTCTGGTGAAATTCTTGACACCACTGAGACTGTGGCAGCCAAGCACAGCCAAGCTGGGAAAGAGGGCTCATCACTCCTGTTTCTGTAACCACAACATACCAGCGGGACCTGGCAGGGGCTAAAGCTGCAGGGAACAACTGCAGTGGCCATCCTCCTGGCATAAGACCTGCTCTCACGAGAGGCACCAGCATCAGCAGAGGCCAGTAGCCTCCCTCGAGGACTTGTGCACCACGGGCTTCCCTGAGACGATCAAGCAGAAGACCTCGAGGATACTCTGGCTGAGTATCTGTCAATTGTCCCTGGAGACTCACAGAAACACCTGCAGGAGACTTTAAATGGTTGTGGGGTTGAAATCCTTCATTCTTCTAAAGAAGTTCCAGTGTCAATGTGAATATCACTTCTTTTGTTCTGTCCACAGAGAGAAATGAGAGACACTCAGACACACATTCCACAATCAGTAGACAAACGATCCAAACCTTTATGCCGATTCTGTCAGGTGTCTAGCAGTGACCAGGTCCTGGCAAACGAAGTGGAAGCCGGAGAAATATGTGCTGCTTCTAGGCCCAGCCCATAATAATCTCCCACTTGCTATGTCCTGCCTCTGTTTCCACCTCTCAGCTGAATAGTGACGATTCCAAAGACCTAGGTAGAGGAGGCCATACAATGTAGTTCACGAAATGGAAGGAGCCCAGCTCCTGAATTTTTCCTCAAAGAAAGCTACCAGACCACAAATAGTCACCTTGGCAGAGCACAGGTGAGAAATAAACTTTTACTCCCTGGTGGCTTAGTGGTTAAGAACTCACCTGCCAATGCAGGAGACACAAGAGACGTGGGTTTGATCCCTGGGTAGGGAAGATCCCCTAGAGGAGGGTGTGGTAACCCACTCCAATGTTCTTGCCTGGAGAATCCCATGGACAGAGGAGCTTGGCAGGCTGCAGTCCATAGGGTCACAAAGAGTCAGACATGACTGAAGTGACTTAGCATGCAAGCCACCGAGATTTGGGGATTGTTTATCATAAAAGCTAATGTTGCCTTCCTTATTGTTATACCGGAAAAGTATTATTATCCCTAATCTACCAGTGAGGAAATTGAAATTCATAGGGGTTAAGTCAGTGGTTCTCAACAGCAGTGATTTTAATTCCCAGGGGAGTCGAGCTAGAGATAAAAATGATAGAGACAGAGATCTCCTATTAGTTCTGTTTCTCCAGAAAAGCCTGAGTAATACAGCTAGCATTTCTCCATTTTTACTGAAGGTAAGACATGTATACATGTATACACACAAAAGAGATTGCTAGGATAAAATTCATATTCTTCTGTTCCTCCTGAGAAAACATCTGGAATACATTTCCCAGCCTGCCTTGCAGTTAGATGTGGTCATATGACCAAGTCTAGCCAATGGAACAGGAGCAAAATTGATGTGCACTTCCTCTAGGCCTGGCCACGGAAACCTCTCATGCATACATGCTTCTAGCTGGTTGGGAAGGAGGCAGCCACATGGTGAAGATGATGACACTTTCTTCAGCCTGAGCTCTACATGACTGCTTGAAGGAGAGTCAACCCAAGAACATGCTCACCTGCTCAGGATTGTGACGTGAACAAGAATTATATTTCTACTGTGTACATTAGGGGCCTATTTGTTATACTAGCTAACATGTTACTCTGTAACTTGCTTCTTTCACTTAAAAATATATAACGTTTTTCCATGTCAGTACATATACTATAATTTCTTATAAGCTATACTTTATTTCCCACAATTTAGCTTTTTGAAGTTGAGAGATATCTCATTAGTGAGGTATAGTTCCCCAAAAGTTTCCAGTAAATGATCAGGGCATCTTAGAATCGAGGAAATACCACAACTCTTACTTTTTAGGGCTTTACAAAGTTATAAAAATTTACTGTTGCTGTTAAAAACCAAAATAGCACCAGAGGATTTTAAAGAATAAGAAAAATCCTCTAGTATAGCTGAAATGTTTAGATAGGATAACTCTTCACTTGAAGTTCAAATTGAAATAGTTTTGCTAATGAAGGGGCAGAACATTGGTATTAGTCGCTCAGTCGTGTTTGACTCTTTGCTACCCCATGGACTGTAGCCCACTGGGCTCCTCTGTCCATGGAATTCTCCAGGCAAGAACAGCGGAGTGGGTAGCCATTCCCTTCTCCAGGGAATCTTCCCAGCTCAGGAATTATACCCAGATCTCCGGCATTGCAGGCAGATTCTTTACTGTCTGAACCACCGGAGAAGCCCCAAAGGGGCAGAATACTCATAGTCAAAAGTGGTAGGGCTTGAAGAAATCTGAGATCCCCAATGCAAATTAGTAGGGAAAGCATGGCTTAAGTAGTCTGGTTATATACAGGTTTAATTCTGGAATCTACTCAGGATATATTCAACAATTGAAATGATTATTTTTAAAAAATATTTTGTCAGGGTCTATCCAAACAAAATAAACTTGAAAAAAAAAATTCAGAGCCTTTCTATGAAGAATTAAAGTGGCATGAATGAGACAGAGATATAAAATCAATCAATTTGGTGTGTGCTCAGTCATGTTTAACTCTTTGGACCCCATGGACTGTAGCCTGCCAGGCTGCTCTGTCCGTGGGATTTTCCAGGCAAGAATACTGGAATGGGTTGCCATTCCTTGTTACAGGACAATTTGGTGGACCATCTCCAAAAAGATTGAGAATCTATATTTTTAAGGCCATATTTTATTCCTATTAAAGAAGAGCTACTAAACTCTTTATCTTCAGTTCAGTTCAGTTCAGTCGCTCAGTCATATCCGACTCTTTGTGACCCCATTAATTGCAGCACGCCAGGCCTCCCTGTCCATCACCAACTCCTGGAGTTCACTCGAACTCATGTCCATCGAGTTGGTGATGCCATCCAGCCATCTCATCCTCTGTCATCCCCTTCTCCTCCTGTGCTCAATCCCACCCAGCATCAGAGTCCTTTCCAATGAGTCAACTCTTCGCATGAGGTGGCCAAAGTACTGGAGTTTCAGCTTTAGCATCATTCCTTCCAAAGAACACCCAGGACTGATCTCCTTTAGAATGGACCGGTTGGATCTCCTTGCAGTCCAAGGCACTCTCAAGAGTCTTCTCCAACACCACAGTTCAAAAGCATCAATTCTTCGGTGCTCAGCTTTCTTCACAGTCCCACTCTCACATCCATACATGACTACTGGAAAAACCATAGCCTTGACTAGACGGACCTTTGTTGGCAATGTCTCTGCTTTTGAATATGCTGTCTAGGTTGGTCATAACTTTCCTTCCAAGGAGTAAGCGTCTTTTAATTTCATGGCTGCAGT
>NW_011495072.1:6326979-6353115 GCF_000754665.1 Bison bison bison | reverse complement strand
CCATCTATTTGTCATGAAGTGATGGGACCAGATGCCATGATCTTAGTTTTCTGAATGTTGAGCTTTAAGCCAACTTTTTCACTCTCCTCTTTCACTTTCATCAAGAGGCTCTTCAGTTCTTCTTCACTTTCTGCCATAAGGGTGGTGTCATCTGCATATCTGAAGTTATTGATATTTCTCCTGGCAATCTTGATTCCAGCTTGTGCTTCTTCCAGCCCAGCGTTTCTCATGATGTACTCTGCATAGAAGTTAAATAAGCAGAGTGATAATATACAGCCTTGACGTACTCCTTTTCCTATTTGGAACCAGTCTGTTGTTCCATGTCCAGTTCTAACTGTTGCTTCCTGTTATCTGTCAAACTTTCCAAGTTCAATAAACTCCTTTAAATTACAAAGTGCATTTAGTAACATATGAGAAATAGAATTCTGGGTCTAGATTCATGGGTCAGAGGACATCATTCTCCTTAAAGACTTTTGAAATATTATACATATAAAAAGGGCATTTTCATAGGACTAGTTCCATAAAACATTAAATATGAAAAAATAAGTAAGATCCACTGAAGTGAAACTTGACATATTAAAATTAATTTTCCTTATAAAATACATTTGCTATTTTCTCTCCAAGGCAGTGAAGGGTTTGTGGTCACTATATAACTCTGTTTGCCTCTTGATGGTTTCTGAGGTGCCTGGAATCCCTAAATTATTCTCTCTAAAATATGATCTTTGGTAAGGTAGAATATTTTTCTCACAGAAAGAATTGATGGTTTAAGAATGCCTTTTTTAGACACAGAATAAAATATTCATCAAAACTTGCCTTTGGATTTCCCAATATCTATTTTTTAAAATTTGCTATCAAAAGTCTTACAATGACAAATGTTGCTAGGTGATGGGAAACATAATAGATTTACATAATGATTTTTATATTCTCAGTCCAATTTTTCAAATTCCACAAATCTTTGTTTGTGCAGAAAATAACCTCTGGAACTTTCTTCCTCCTCAATTACTAGTTATGCCACAAACACATAATATTAACTAGAATTCACTGTAGAGGATAGTTTAAGATGTAACTCACAAGATTTAATAGAGTAAATTCCAGAAGCTCTCCACCTAATGTCATTTCTGATACATGAAGAAAATGTAGGTTTTACGGAATATAATGTGGTTTGTAAAGCTGACTGAGCCAACACCTTCAAAATAAGAAAGCCGGCCGACAACTCAGTATTAATAGGCAATATTTTTACCCTCAAATCATGTGGTTTCTCTGTTAGTGAGTAATGAAAGCCACTTGGTTTTTCTGTCCAAGAAATAACAAGTCTTGTTCAAAGAAAATAGTTTTATTTAAAGCTTTGAGATTTGGGGGAGTTTTTTCCTTGCCTATGAAAAATAGCATCAAAAGACTCTCCTATCTTTATTATAAAAACAGAAAACTGCTTATTCTTTCAGAGTCCTCTGTGGAATTTGTATTTATTGGAGAGTAGATAAGAAATGGTCATCACTTCACCAATGTCTAACTTGCTTTTTAAATTTTTTATTTCATTTATTTAACAAACTCTTATATATAGTGTTTATGCTAGCAATGTTCCAACCAATTTGTGTATATTAACTCCATTAATCCTCATGATGCTTATGTAAGATTTGCCTCATAATTTCTCTTCCCCCAAATTTAAGTAAGTGAGTCATTACTATAGATAGGACTCATGTTTCAATTTAAGTCTTTTTGTCCTTCAGAATTATCCCAAACAGATAGAAATGAAGAAAAATAGAGAGTTAACCTTTAAAATATGACTTGGGGATCAACATCAGTAGGGATATGACAAAAAGAAAAGTATACCAAAAGGTAACTATTTAACTCTGATGGAACTTGTAGTTTAGGAAATTTGTATAAAAATAGGCTAACTTCCAACCATAAAAGCTAACCACCTTGTATTTATTCTATAAAGAAAAAGTCAGAAACTTTTTAAAGAAAAAAATCAAAAAGTAAATGTAATGCCATAAAATGTAGTGCTACAGATCACATACTAGAGTTAACAGAGTATAGTTAATACAATTTTTACAATGCTTATTTAAGCATTTACAGAAAAGATCACCATGTAGTAGAATGCTGTCTTACACGAAAGAATACCAAGGTCCTATTTTCAGTTCTCCATATGTGTCTTGAATTGTGTCATTGCCAGCACCTTCCTTAATGAAAATTGAGAAATGGCCAGATGAATTCCTGAAGTCCCTCCTCTGTGAGCCAAGATTTTCTTGCTTGTTTCATGTACCAGCTTATTTTCTTCCATCACAGTAGTCCCCAACTATGATTCTCAGGATGCTAGATTTACACAAAAATAAAGCCTTCTAACAAAGTATGTTTCAGAAATGTTTCATATCATGTGGTCCTCCTGGAGATGCACAATGTACCAAAAACTCTGAGAAGATCTGCAATAAATGAACTTCAGAATAAAAAAAAAATGCTTAAAACAAATCCCTAATTCCACTCTCACTCCCTCCCCCTTCCATTACAACCTTATTCTAAAGTATTTGATATATATTCTTGGAATTATAAATATCCTTATAAGATTTTTTTGTGAGTTTTGTGTGCCTGATTTTAATTTGCATAGACAGTACCTGTTTCTTTTCTCATTCAACATTATGTCTAGGCTGCATGATAATCATCTAGTTTTAGCTTGTAACATTTGGCTGTGTGTCATATTTCTTGGGCTGCACTTGATTTATCCATCTCTTAATGGAGGAGTCTTGGTTGTTTCCAGCTCCTCTCCAGAAACAATGCTTTCATGTTTCCTTACATGAGAATTTTGTCTAGACAGCAGCTACTATGTTGAAGGGCAGATGGACACTAAGTTTCACTAAACACTGCAACTTCACTCTACAGGGTGGTCCTGCCAGTTTATACTGAAGTCACATGGCCAGGAGTCCTCATTTCCAGTCCACATGCACTGACATGGCTTAGTTTCATGTCACTGGAGAGCAGCAGCGTGGTTCTGGTTTTAACTTATTGCACCAGACAGAGACGATCAAGGACAAGATGAGCTGCCCTGCATTTAATTCTCCTCTTAGACTGTCTTAAATTGTCCTTGGTGCCAAAAGATTAGGTGGTGATCACCGAATTTAACTTCTTATAGGGTCACCGCAGGCTCAAGAGTCTCAACAGAGGCTCTGATTTGTAGACATAAACTCCAACAGTGGTTTGGAGTTTCAAGGACCCAGACTGTGGTCTCATCTATGAGTGATAGTGAAAGTGAAGTTGCTCAGTCGTATCTGACTCTCTGCTACCAGGCTCCTCCATCCATGGGATTTTCCAGGCAAGAATACTAGAGTGGGTTGCCATTTCCTCCTCCAGGATAGCTTTCTGACCCAGGGATTGAACCCGGGTCTCCCGCATTGTAGGCAGACGCTTTACCATCTGAGCCACCAGGGAAGTCCACTGGCAGGTCGGTATAAAGCCGACAGCGTTTCTGACATAAGCTGTATGAGGTTACTGGGGAACCACAGAGCAGGGCTCCTTGCTTGCTTTGCACAGGGAGTGTCATTCATTCACATAAACACACTGTAGAGATAGTAAAGTACAGCAGAAAACATGTTCGCTAGGAGAACAAAGAACTAGAGCTCCAAGCATCCTTACCTTGTCCTGAAGAATTCCGGACGAGCCCCCAGGATGAAAGGTTGCTGCTGAACCACAAAAGATTCCGGGACTCGGCCTCCGGAGGAAAAGAATTCAATCTGGGGCCAGTGATGAGGCTTGATCGCTCAGAGCTTTTGTGTAATAAAGTTTTACTACAGTATAAAAGAGATAGAGAAAATAGTGTTTATTAATGAAGGAACAAAGAAGAATGGGGGACCTTATTTTAAAGACAATACAGCATCTTCTTGGGTGAGACAGAAAGAAAAAGTTCAATGGAATTATTATAAAACCAAAGAATAAGAAGGCAACATAAAAGTCCTGTGCATGAAATCTTCTGACTTTTAGGAACGAGGTTTTTCTCAAGAAATCAAGGAAGAAGAAGAGCAGTTTCAAAAACAAGCCTCATTCTCACACTCAGGGTATTGGAAGATTAAAAATGAAAATAAGGCCAATTAAATAATAGAAGGAGACAGATTTCCATTTAAAACAGCATATAAAACATTGACCATATAAAACTCAAACTGGTTTTCCCTCATTAAGTTGGTTGTTGATTAATCAAACCTGGAGTTATTTTACAGAAACCACATGGCACATGTGTAAGAGGGAACCCCAGGCTCCTGAATGGTCTCAGAACCAAGAACCTTCAATCCAAGGAATAAAAACTAGAACTGGAGCCCTTTAAGAAGTCCTTCAACAAGGAAAATCTGGCTTCCAGCAGCACCAGTGACTCATATGGACTAATTCAAAACTAGCCAATCAGCTTCCAGGTTTGAAATCCCTCTAACCCTTTAAATTTAAGCCCATGACCCAAATCCAGGAGACAGACTTTGGAGTCCTGTCACTGATGTTAGTTGACCTCGCAATAAAGCTCTCTTTTTTGCTCAAACTTTGGCCTCTATATGTGGGTTAGGTAGTGAGTCCTTGCTCAGTAATACTTTGAAGGAAAGCTGAAATCTCAGAAGATCAGATAGGCTGACATGAGAGAATGGAGGAAATGGAGTGGGAAAGTGGGAGTTTTACCTGTTACGAGGTCAGAAAACCTGAGAAGGCAATGGCAACCCACTCCAATACTCTTGCCTGGAAAATCCCATGGACGGAGGAGCCTGGTGGGCTGCCGTCTATGGGGTCGCACAGAGTCGGACATGACTGAAGTGACTTAGCGGCAGCGGCAGGTCAGGTCAGAAAACAGGGCTGGCATTTGGTGAAATCTAACAGATAAAAATGAGGGAGAAGACGGGAACGACTTCACTAGAAGTAGCTGGACTCTGGGAAACTCTCTGAGAGGTGCTCTCCTAAACCTACATCTGTTAAGCTCTGTAGTGAGAACAGTTGGGGGAGTAATACATTAACAGTTGTAGACTGGGAGGACCGCTGGGCCAAAGAGCTAAGGAAGCTGGACCAACTTAAGGGAGGAACACCAGGAATTCACATAAAATGATGCAGTCATTTTGAGGGGAGAGAAGATGGGGGTCTATGTCCTGAGGGAATGCACATATTGGCTAATGATACCAGTGTAATGGACACGAAGGGAAGATGCTCTCTAAGAGGCGCTAGTGGTAAAGAACCCGCCTGCCAACACAGGAGATGCAGGGTTCAATCAGGTTGGGAAGATCCCCTGAAGGAAGAAATGGCAACCCACTCCAATGGTCTTGCCTGGAGAATCCCACGGGCAGAGAAGACTGGGAGGCTACAGTCCATAGTGTCACAAAGAGTTGGACACAACTGATCGACTTAGCATGCAAAAAGGAAGATACCAGCACAAGTAAGACTAACCATAGGAGAGTGAGACAGGCTAGTTACAGTCAGATCAGGCTTAACATTGAATGCTGGCCTGGCGGGAACCCCTGCTGGATGGGATGATCTGACAGGAAGGTGAGGGTGGTCATGATTTGTGTAATCAATGGTTACATGACTTGAGCACACTCAGGTCTCACTAAGTTTCTTTCTCCCTGGGAAGTTTCAAAGCCAAAATGAAAAACACTATCTCTCTTTAAATGACAGAATACAAAAAAGAAAGGACAGCATTTAACTCCAGCAGGCAGTAGTTAAGAGAACAGACCACTCAGGGTTAAGCTGTTAGAGACTCACTGAGCCTTCCTAAGAGGAGCAGGGTAATAGTAAAGCAAAAGAAACACCAACAGTAGAGCAGACCTCTATAAAACTTGCAGCAGAAAGAAATGCTGGGACAGAGATGGGCCTGAGTGCTAGGCATTAGGGGCTTTCCCACAGCAGAGGCAGTGTAGGGTGCCATGTGCCAGGGTGCAGCAGTGAGGCACCAGTGCACTGGGCCAGTCTCAGGAGGCTGTGGATCCTCAGTGGGCCCTGGAGCCAGGGCTGCAGAAAACCAACCACAGCTTCCGCTCATTAATCTGCTCAAAATTGAAACAAATGTGGAGATGAAGGGACAATATTTCCTACCACGGCGCCTGGAACTCAGATGCTAACTCCACCAACACGTGTGCCCAAGAGTCCCCCCAACACTGAGGCTCACCAATCCAGTGTTGTTGAACCCAAGTTTCTGTGCCTGAGACCAAACTAACACTAGAGCTTGGATCAGAGAAAGGCTAAATTGCAAGGGCCAAGTAAGGGGAATGGGTGTCTCATGCTCAAAAGACCCAAAGTCCCTGATAGGCTTCAGGGAAGAGTCTTTACAGATAAAACTTGGGGTGAAGGAAGCAGGGCATCTGACCTGCCTCTGACTGGCTGGTGTTGAAGTAACAGGGTGCCATTCCAGGAATCTCAATTGTCGGCCTTCTGGTTCCAACGAGCCTGGGGTCCTTGTGCTAGTATTCAGCCTGAAGTTACCATCCTCTACCTGGATGGGGCCTTAGTGCCTGTGGAGTAACTCAGAATATGTAGCAAACTGTTAACACAGCCCCAGGGGGGAACCAGGCCTCTACCCCATCACTTGAACTTTTGTTTCTTTAGGAGTTCCTTCACTCTCCTACTCCGTAACTGTTCGGAAGGTGTAAGAAGCTGAAAGCCTTTTTCTTACAAACAAGAAATGGGATATGGTAAGGCGTTTCTGGCCAAGAGGGCCCAAGAAAGTCCTCTGTTTCAAAAGTGCCCAACAGGATCCCATCAAGCCACTATCCCTCGTTGTCTCGCTCTCCTCACAAAGCTAAACCCAGATCACCACTAGGCACCCAGACGCTCAGTTCCCTGTAGATCTTGCATTCCTTTTCCTTAGTATGGGGAAATAGCACATGGCATCAGTCAGGCTTTCTCGCCCCACGGCCTCTCGCTCTTGCCCCACATTTTGTAAATAATGGCATGGCAAGCTATGTAACAGCTGAGAGCATCCATAGTACTGCCCATGCACATGACTATGCTCAGCCACAGGCCACTTTTGGTCTGTATGCATTTATAAGCTCCACCTGGAAAGCACTTGAGGCTGCATTATGGCTGTGTCCTCTGGGTCAGCCATGAGAGAATACAGAGCTGCACCAGCCCAGAGAGAATAAACATGTCGGCAGTTCCTATGGCTCCTCGAGTTTTCTTCCAGCTTCCCTGCTCGCACCTTGCCTACCCTGGCTTCAGCCAACAGTGTGTGAAGTGAGACACTCAGGCTTCCCTAAGTCCTCTGTTTCCTGGGACTCCAGCTGCCCTCAGCCAGCAACCCCAGACCCTCACCCTCTTCTCTGATCAGCTGGGTCACGCTGCTGCAGTGGTGGATATCTGGCTCTCCCTTGAGAATATGACCTCCCCTAAAACCTTCCCACTGAGCCTAGGGGAGGGGCAGATTTCTCCTCAGACATTATTTACAGGCCATTTTGCCTACATCCACCCTAAAGCCTCCAGCTCCTTTATTTATCATGTCAATAAACTACCCAGGGGCTCCTCATTCATATCTTCCAACTTGCTTCCTTTGTTCTTGAAGAGTTCAACACTAGGCTCATTGTCATTCCACCACTCTTCCCATCATTATTCTCGGAGATTTCCTTCCAATGCTGTGGCCTCTCGCCTCCCTGACCTCCCCTTCTGCAAGGACCTTGTCCTCTGCCAGACCTCAGCCATCCACTCCCATGGCTGAACTCCTTGTCATCACCAATAACTACACCCCTCTGTTTGCCTTTTCATACTGTTCATGGGGTTCTCGTGGCAAGAATACTGGAGTGGTTTGTCATTCTCTCCTCCAGCGGACTACATTTTTTCAGAACCCTTCACTCTGAATAGAAGGTGGGAAAGTGGTAGCAGAGACATTTTATTGAGTTCCAAAATCCCTGGATGGTGACTGCTGCCATGAAATTAAAAGATGCTCCTTGGGAGGAAAGCTATGACAAACCTAGACAGTATGTTAAAAAGCACAGACATCAGTCTGCCAACAAAGGTCCATACAGTTGAAGCTATGGTTTTTCCAGCAGTCATGTATGGATGTAAGGGTTGGACCAAAGAGAAGGCTGAGCATTGAAGAATTCATGGTTTCAGATTATGGTGCTGGAGAAGACTCTTGAGAGTCTCTTGGACAGTAAGGAGATCAAACCATTCAATCCTAAAGGAAATCAACCCTGAGTATTCATTGGAAGGACTGATGTTGAAGCTCCAATACTTTAGGCACCTGATGCAAAGAGCAGACTCACTGAAAAAGGCCCTGATGCTGGAAAGATTGAAAGTGAATGGAGAAGCGGGTGGCAGAGGATGAGGTGGTTGGATAGCATCACTGACTCAATGGACATGAATCTGAGCAAACTCCAGGACATAGTGAAGGACAGGAGTACCTATTGCAGTCCATGAGGTCACAAAGAGTCAGATACAACTTAGAGACTGAACAGCCACAACACACCTCCGTGCTTGTGATTGCAAGCATTCCTCATCCTGTGCTCACATTTCCTATCTTTCCACATCATTCACTCCAATAATCCAACTCCAGAGAGAATTACCAATATCATGGAAGATTAAAGAGATCACTACAGATCCTATAGACATTTAAAAAATAAGATTATGAACAGCTGCATGCCAATTTGACCACCAGTTGAAACTTTTAAAGAGAGAACAGGTAAAAATGACAAAAATATCAAAAGCAACTCCTAATTAAAATCCTTACCAAAATGAAAACTCCAGTTTTCAATCCGGGGAATGAAATTCTCCAAATGGTGAATTCTTTTCAAACAATTTAAGGATGAAATAATGTTAATCCTACACAAACTTCTTCAGGAAAAGAAGAAAAGTCAATTGCCATCTTATTTTATGAAGTCAAACATTACCTTGATGTCAAAACAGGCAAGACTATAGACCAATGTCCCTCGTGAACATAAGGGTAAAAATTCTTAGCAAAACATTAACAAATCTAATTCAGTGTTTTAAAGGTTTTTCTATAATCAAGTGGAACTTATCCCAGGAATGCAAGATAGGTTTAATATTCAAAAATCAAACAATGTAACTTACCATATTAACAGAACTAAGAACATATATGATCATCTCAATATATACAAAGAAAGCATTTGGCAAAATTCAATACCCACCCATAATTTAAAAAAAAAGCTTACATCTATGAAAAACCTACAGTTAACATCATACACAGTTGTGAAAGACTGAATGCTTTCTTTCAAATATCAGGAGCAAGACAAGCATCCATTCTTTTCTATTCAACATTGTACTAGAATTCCAAACCAATACAATAAAAGAAAAATTGACTTTAGAAAGGAAAAGATGAATTTTATTTACAGATGACACATTCGTGTACATGGAAAATCCTAAGACATCTACCAAAAATTTTCCAGAGCTAATGAGTTTAGCAGAGTCACAGGATAAGATAAATATTTGAAAATCAACTATTTCTATAAATAGCAATGAACAACTGGAAATTGGAATCTTAAAATATCATTTACAACAGTATCTACAGTATAAGATACCAATGGATATAATTAACAAAATTTATATTGAAATTTATCTGTACACTAAATATCACTGGGAGAAATTAAAGATCTAAATAAATCAAGAGAAGTACCATGAACCAGAAGACTTGATACTGTTGAGGTGCCACATCTTAAATTGTATAGATTTAAAAACACAAATTTAAGTAAACCTTTTGTTATAAATTGACAAGTTGATTCTAAAATCTATATAGAAATGCAAGGAGCCTGTAAGAGCCAAAGGAGTTTTGGGAAAAAAACAAAGGTGGAGGACATGTGCTATCTAATTTCAAGGCCCGCAGTGATGAAGAATATGTGCTATTGACATTAGGTGAAATATATAGAATGATGGAATATAACAGGATCTAAAAATAGAATTTCAGCCAATTTGGCAAGGTAATTCAATGGGGAAAGGACAGTCTTTTCAACAAGTGGTGCTGAAACTAATGGGTATACATATGGAGGGTAAGTAAATCTTGACTCTTAGGTCACACCATACAAAAAAAGTTGAAATGGATCCTAGACCTAAATCTAAACACTTTGAAACAAATGTCTAAAGATAACCACAGGAGAAATTTTCTCCACCTTAGGGTAAGCAAAGATTGGTTAGGAAACAAAGGCACTAGTCATAAAATAAACTGGACTTGATCAAGTCTAAAACTTCAGCTTCTCAAGACTCCTAAGAAACAAAAGATGCACACTGTCTAGAGTGGGAAGATTCCAAAGGTAAAGTTTACTAAGGCCACTGACTCAAAGCTTTCCCATCCAATGGAAGATGTTGTTTGATAGCATCCTGGTATTTTTCCCTGACTGCGTTAGATTTGGATTTTGCTGAAATTGGTGCTACAAAAGTAGAGTGGCATTTAGCATCAGTATTTGATTCCTGCCCACTGCCCAAACTGGATTTTATACAGCTGGGTAACGAAGTTCAGGGAGAATAACCACTGAGCTCACTTTGTCTCAAATCAGAAATGGAGCCCTTGACCTAAGTGTGAGCCTGTGAGTATGTGTGTTCCTTTGTTCTTTTTATAAAAGCACATGTATGTTCATTTTTAATCAGAAAGGGAAAATTTAATTATCCAAAACGTATTGGTTGCAAGTGGCAGAAACTCAGTTTAAATAGCTAAATGAAAAGGTTGTTGGGACTTACCTGGTGGTGCAGTGGATAAGAATCCACCTGCCAATGCAGGGGACATGGATTTGATCCCTGGACCAGGAAGATTCCACACGTGTAGGGAGCAACTAAGCCCGTGTGCCACAACTACTGAGCCCCATGTGCTCTAGAGCCCGCAAGCAGCAGCTACTGAGCCCCAGAACTGCAGCTACTGAAGCCTGCGTGCCCAGAGCCTGTGCTCCACAAGAAGTTACCTCAGTGAAGAGCAGACCCCATTTGCCACAACTAGAGAAAGTCCTGCAAAGCTACAAAGACCCAGTGCAGCCAAAAAATAATACAGAAATGAAGCAGGGGAGGAAGAGTAGGAGAAAGAGAGGGAAAAGAGTAAGAAAATTTAAGGCAAAAGACTGGACAAGGTCCTACTGTGTTGCACAGGGAAGTCTGCTCAAGTTTGGCAGCTGGGATGGGACGGGGGTTTGGGGGAGAATGGATACATGTACATGTATGTCTGAGTCCTTCTGTGTCCACTTGAAACTTATCACAACACTGTTAAAGGCTATACCCCAACATAAAATACGAAGTTTTTAAAAGTTGTTTGGGACTTCCCTGGCAATCCAGTGGTTAGGACTCCATGCTTCCACTGCAGGAGGCATGGGTTTGATCCCTTGTCAGTGAACTAAGATCCCACATGCCTCACAGTACAGATAAAATAAAATTTAAAACTGTTTTTAAAAGACACTGCTTTAAAAAAGGGCCACCTAACCAGCTCATCCTGAATCATTATGACCCTAAGAAGAGCTGGATCCAAGGCTCCAGTGACAAGCCCAGGTTCATCTTCCACTGTCAGCTCTATATCTTTCCCAATCAGGCCAAGAGCTTAATGATCCTGCCCAAGTCATGTGATTTGACCCCTTTCTGCCAGGGGTATGAAAAATACTCTACCAATGGAATCTTCATGTTAAATGAATAGAATTGTGTATGCCCATTGCCTCCCCCTCCTTATAGAGTACTGCACTGTGCTATCAAGTCTCAACTAGTCTTCACTTGGTCATTTGTTCTTTCATTTCTTCAACAAGAAGCCTGCCATGTGCCATGCCCTGCACTGGGAGCTGAGCTAGTTTAATACTAGATTAAACATGGTCCCTGCCATTAGCTGCTGAACTACAGGACCCTTCTACAGTTAAAGGAACCTCTACCATTAAAGGCACTTCCATGGGACCACCAGAAGCATAGTGTGGAGATGAATCCTAAAGAAAAAATTCACGTGAATAAATTCTTCCAAGAACCTTAAAATACGCTTGCTTTTCTCTTGGCTCACAACTTTAGATTGTGATTCCCTCTAATTCTCTAGAGACCAAATAACTGGTTTCTCACGAACTTGGATATTTAGTTTTTTCTAAGATATTATCCTGGCTTCCAAAGTTACTCAACATCACTTGAAACTTTAATTCCAGCAGAAGTTGCTTGTTAACTAGTACAGACATGTTGGGAGGAATGGTTATTGCAGTCAAGCAGGGTAGGGATTGGGGACACTACAATCATTCCAGAAAACTTCTATCTTATAAACTTGTCTTTTTCTATTGTGTTCAGGAATAGCAACAAAGTCCCCTAGTTCTTCAGTTCATAAATACTTTTAATCTCCCTGGGTAGTAAGATATCAAAAAGCTGTATTTGAAATGCGGCTCCTAGCTGTAATGTATTTATCCCAGTATGCTGTACAATTCTGCATTTATTATGTCTCTTGTGAGGATGAAGTTGCATGGAAAGCAATGAAGACCATCTTAGTGCCAACTCTTAGTGTATACAACTCAACATTTTCTCCAGCCTTGCAAGTTAAGTATGAAATTCTTAAAGCTAGTATGGAGCCAACATTTTCTGTATTTTTCAAAAGAGATGATTCTTAAGTATACAGAAGATATAAGCACAAATATAAATATATCTACACTTATATACAATTAATACAAAAGACAAATTGAGAGTCATTTGCTTTGGTAAGTGGAATACTCGGCACAAAATTCCTTAAAATAACATTTAAAATTGCATTAACTTGGTGCTTAAAATTGAACATAAATTCAATTTACATGTAATCTGAGGAATACGTCTACATAAGACAGACATGCTAGTAAAGATTTGACAATTACACATATTCTAGGAATGGTCCATTCAGAGGGCCACCTGAGCCTCAGTCTCCTTTCCAAATCTGTGATGAGCCCATACGTTTACTGATTGCCCTTCAGGTCTTGGATCCAAACTAACATTTGGTTGGTGGCAGTTGTAGAGGAAAAACGTAGCACGGCAGATTGGAAATTTACGAACCTCCTGGAAAAGCTATTTGCTAAGCTTGTGTCAAATCTGCCTGAGTAGGCTGTGGCAGCTGCAAAATCAAGGCGCCCCAGAGTGCAGATGGTGCTCCTGTCACATGGCCAAGGGTTGGCTGGATCCCTCGCATCACAGAGCCCTTCAGCCAAGGGAGCTGGGCCCTACTTGTTCAGCACCTGCACCCCACTCCGGCCACCACCACCACCACGCAGGGCTGCAGACACGGTGGCAGAGTGAGGTAGGAGTTAGTTGCACGCCTCCACTTCCCATAGCACACTATGGCGGGCTTGGAAGGAGCATGCTCTCCCAGTGGCACCTAGAATATTTAGAAAACTTAGTTACAACCCAAAATAGATACCTCCCTCCAGCAATGCAAATCCTTCCCAGCCCACTCAAAAGGTATCAACACTCTCTAATCTGGCATCTCTGGCCCCTGCTAATCTGGGTCCGTCTGCCTCCATAAGCCTGCACAGAACCTCACCTTCCAACAAGTCCTTCTGGTTCCTCCACACAGTTCCAGTTATCCCTCTACACAGAATCTTGTCAGTACTTAAAGGCTCTTGACTTATTCATTGTCACTGATTCACTTATTCATTCCATAAATATTCATAGAGCACATGCCACATGCTGGGTGCTGGGGATACAGTTGTGAGAAAGCCCTGAATTAGTAAACAAGAGAAACAAGGTCCTACATTCCTACTTTCCATCTAGTCGGGAAGATCGGCAAACAAGTAGATAAGTGAGAAGACAGAAGTCGAGGTGTTACAGGGGCACACAAGATGACTGGCAGACTCGGGAGACAGAGTCGTCAAGGGCTGACTGATCCCTCACTGAAACCTAGTGGGTGTTGGGCAGGTCCAGGGTAGTGAGAGGGTGGGTGCAGGAGGAGCCCTGCGAAGATGCCTGGGGGTTTCCAGGCACTGCATCCTAGAGAACTGAAACAAGTACCAGAGAGGAAGCGGGACTATAGTCATCTGTGCCATTTTTATTTTGCTTTCTGTGTGCTTTTAAATTCATATCTGTGTTCTGCCTCATGTACTATTGTCTTCTCTGAAGTAGCCAATCATTGACAGAGCTTAGTAGGCACGAGCAGTGCAATGCTCTATAAAGTGCTATCAAACAGATGACAACTCCTTGCAAATGTGCTAAAGAAGAGATCTTTCTGTAGCTCCCATATGCTGCCTGTCAGCCTTCCTGTCAGTAAGACAGCCTGGGCACTGGGTGCAGAAGGGATTGCTTAGTGCTAGAGAACGATGGCCAAATAGTACCCAATTCTTTTTTTTTTCTCTCTAAAATAAGTACATCTGGTGACTAATAAATGACATCCCATCTCCCAGACTTTGAGAGGGAACAATAATTCACCTTCCAGTGCAACAGACGGGAGGAAAAGGGCAGACTTAAGATCTTCTAATCCTTCAGTGGACATGTCTCAGGTCTCAGCTCTCTGGGCCTCCGGGAAGGATTCAATGCCTGTAACCACGCCACCCTTCTGAAAGCACCTTTCTCACTTGGCTTCTGAAACACAACACTCTTCTACTTGCTTTCTTGTTATTCCTTCTCAGTTGTCTTGGTAGGTTCATCTTCTTCCACTTGGCCTTTTGGTAACTGGGAGGACTCAAGGAGGATTCCAAGCCCCTTTCCTTGTCTCACTCAGTGCTCACTTCCTGTGGCACAATATATTTAAAATGATAAAAGGGAAAAACGACAACCAAGAATACTCTACCCAGAAAAGCTCCCATCCAGATTTGACGGAGAGATCAAAAGTTTTACAGACAAGCAGAAGCTAAGAGTTCAGCACACCAAACCAGCTTTACAGGAAAAGTCAGATGGGTTTCTCTAAGAATAAAAAAAGGCCACAACTAGAAACATAAAAATTACAAAGGGAAAAAGCTCACAGGTAAAGGCAAGAGACCAAAGTAGTAAAGGGAGTAAAATCATCTATATCCACAATAAACAGTTAAGAGATGCACAAAACAATTAGATGTAAAGGGTCAAAAACCAGAATAGGGGCTTCCCTGGTGTCTCAGTGGTGCTGAAAAAAAAAATCCACCTGCCAATGCAGGAGACACAAGTTCGATCCCTGATCCAGGAGGATCCCATATCCTGCTTAGCTGCCACAGAGCAGCTAATCCTGTTTGCCACAACTATTGGGCCTGTGCTCTGGAGCCCAGGAGCCACAACTACTGAAGCCCACATGCCATAAAGCCCTTGCTCCGCAGCCAGAGAAACCACCACAACTAGAGTAAGCCCTTACTCACCTTGAGAAAGACTGAGCAGCAACAAAGACCCAGCACAGCCAAAAATAAACAAAGGAAAAGAGCCTTTTAAAGAGTAAAAACAGTGTTAATGTGTTTGAAATTAACAGATTGGCAAGTTAAAGCTTATATACATGTACATATATGTAACTCATGGTAACCACAAACCTAAAATCTACAACAAACACAAAAGAGAAAAGAATCCAGGTTTTCTGGTGGTCAAGTGGCTGAGAATCTGCCTTGGAATGCAGGGGACACTGGTTTCCATCCTTGGTCTGAGAGGATCCCACATACAATGGGGCAACTAAGCCCATGCATCACAACTACTGAATCTGCTCTAGAGCCCAGGAGCTGGCACTCCTGAGGCCACACATGCCTGAGCACCTGTGTCCACAGCAGGAGAAGCCCCCGCAATGAGAAGCCCGTGCACCGCAGCTAGAGAGAAAGCCCACGTGCGGCAGGGAGGACCCAGTACAGCCAAAAGTAAATGTTTTCCAAATGTTAATACAAGTAATTCAGGGGAAAAAATATTGGAAAACAAAAAAAGGAATCCAAACATAACAGTAAAGATAGTCATTGAATCAGAAGATAACAGAATAAGGGAACAAAAAACACACAAATGACCCCAAAACAATTAACAAAATGGCAACAAAAACACACAGTTAATAGTTTCTTTAAATGAACTAAATGCTGCAAGATACATAGTGTCTGAGTGGATACAAAAGCAAGACCTGTATATAAGCTGTCTACAAGAAACTCACCTCAGATCTAAAGATACATACAAAGTGAGGAGATGGAAAGATATTCCAAGCAAATCAAAAGCTGGAGTAGCAATACATATATTAGACAAAATATTTTACTGTTACAAGAGACAAGGACACTACATAATAAAGGGATCAGTCCAAGAAGATAACTGTATATATATGTATATATACAGTTTATATATCTACACTCAGCATAGGGGCACCTAAGTACCCTAAGTATATTTGTTTTATTAAACAAATATTAAGACAAAAAGGGAAGAAGTTGACAGTAACACAATAGTAGGGGACTTTATAACACCCCAGTTACATCAGTGGACAAGTATGTGTGTATATATGCATATATACAAGGTAATACTGCTCAGCCATTAAAAAAATGAAATTTTGCTATTTGCAACCACATGGATTGACTTGGATATTGTGCTTAGTGAAATAGGTCAGAAAGACAAGTGCTGTATGATATCACTTATATGTGGAATCCAAAAAGTAAAGCTAGTGAATATAAGAAAACAAACATACTCAGATGCAGACCAAACTAGTGGCTGCTAGTCAGGGGAGTGGAAAAGAGGCACCCAGCAGGGAATTAAGAGGTACAAACCACCATGCATAAAATAAGCTGTAAGAATATACTGTATAGCACAGGGAATATAACAAATATTTATAAATGGAGTTTAATCTTTAAAATTGAATCACTGTTGTAAACTTGAAGTTTATATAATATTGTGAATCAAATATACTTAAATATTTTTAAATGGTCTCTTTCTAGAAAATGTCTTCGGTGCCGTGTCGTCAATGGCCAACACTTGACTGATTACTCCCATTCTGACTCCAGTTGAAGTGAGCTCAGTGTTATTTTTTTGTCTGCTTTGTAGCATCCAAACCCTTTTACTTATGGAGACTTCCTCTTATAAGTCCTGTTAGGAAGCACAGTTGCAGTCTTCCAGAGAAGCTATAGAGATATCGGGTCATAAGGCGGCTTCAACTTACTGAAGAGCTAGGACTGAGGCCAGTGAGCCAGCTCAGCCAATCAGAGGTTCACTCAGGGCCTCGGTCCACATCTTCCCAGGTGACAAAGGTGATGACACTATGGCAGCACCCTGCCAGGACCAGGGCTGGAGCGTCAGATACAAGGTGCAACGTGCCGTGTCACAGCAGCTGCAGCGGCACGGCGTCTTCTCCTCGTATGTCTGCTGGTGAGATGCTGGACCGAGTTTTGGACATTGAGCCTCATTTTGACTCTTTCTGCCCAGTTTACAAGCCTGGCTCTCGGCCTCTGGTTGGTCCCATGAGCTACCCAGTGTCTGTTCAGTAAGTCACTTTTCCACATAAGCCAGGATTTGTTTCCATTCTGACGGCAGCCTGTCCATCACTGGCCCTACTCAGATGGAAGATTCTGACCAGCTCTGCTGTGTTTCACCTTGGTCAGGGACCAAGGGCTTTTAGTCACCAGATATCAGTGGCTTTGAGGTGTAATTGTCAGACACCTGAAAGTTGCTGAGACGCTTTCAGGAAGTCTGCAACATGAGTTATTTTCAAAAAATTACTGAGACATTATTTGTCTTTTTCATGGTGTTACATTTTCACTGACACATAAGCAATGATTGAAATAGCTGCTGCTTTGGCACAAATCAAGGCAATGGCACCAAACTGCAATAGAAGCAATGTCTTTATCATCATGCCCTCACAGAAGAAACAAAGCCAGGTTCACTTAAGATATTCTTTTTGAATAAACTACTTAGGAATAAACCTAACCAAAGAGATGGAAGACCTACATGCTATAAACTGTTAAATATTGATAAGGGAAATTGAGGATTGAAAGACATAGAAAGATATCCTGTGCTCTTGGATTGGAAGAATTAGTATTGTTAAAATGACCATACTACCCAAAGCAATATATAGATTTATTGTGATCCTTGTCAAAATGCCCATGACAAATGTCACAGAACTAGAACAAATAATCCTAAAATTTGTCTGGAATCACAGGACCCAAAACTACTAAAGCCATGTGTATGTGCTCAGTCGTGCCTGACTCTTTGCAACCCCATGGACTGTAACCCCCCAGGATCCTCTGTCCATGGAATTTCCCAAGAAATTTTTTTCTGGCAGCATATTTACAATTTCCCAAGAATACTGGAATGAGTTGCCATTTTCTGCTCTAAGGGATCTTCTTTACCCAAGGGATTGAAAGTGCGTCTCTCATCTTCTGCATTGGCAGGCAGATTCTTTACTGCTGAACCACCAGGGAAAAAGAACAAAGCTGGAGACATAACCATCCCAGACTTCAGACAATAATACAAAGCTACAGTAATCAAAACAGCATGGTATTGTCACAGACAGATACAGATCAATGGAAGAGAATAGAGTGCCTTGTCTATGGTCATAGCCTGAATGTACCTGATCTAATCAGAATAGAGAGCCCAGAATAAACCCACAGACTTATGGTCAATCTTTGACAAAGAAGGTAAAAATATACAGGAGAGAAGACAATCTGAGTGCTATTGGAAAGCTGGACAACTACATGTAAATTATAACACTCCTCATATCATATACAAAACTAAACTCAATGGGGAGGGAGGTGGAAGGGAGGCTCAAGAGGGAGGGGGCCATATATACCTATGGCTGATTCATGTTGATGTTTGGCAGAAATCAACACAATTCTGTAAAGCAATTATCCTTCAGTTAAAAAATTTAAAACAAAATAACGCAATGGTTTAAAGAGCTAAATATAAGACTTGACACCATTAAACTCCTAGAAAATAACATAGGCAAATAGTCTCAGATATAAATTGTAGCAATATTTCCTTAGATCAGTCTCCCAAGCCAAAAGAAATAAAAGCAAAAAATAAATAAAAGCAAACAATTGGAGGGAACTGACAGTCCAGTGGTTAGGACTCTGTGCTCTCACTGCTGAGGGCCAACCCAGTTTCAATCTCTGGTCAGGCAACTAAAATTCCACAAGCCACACAGCACAGTCATAAATAAATAAAATTGGCCCACTTAAAAAAAAATGGAACTTAATCAAACTTAGAATTCATACAATTTAACAGCAACAAAACAAAATGAGTAGAAGACCTAAACAGACACTTCTCCAAAGAAGACATATAGATGGCCAAGAGGCAGATGAAGAGATGCTCAACATCACTAATTATTAGAGAAATGTAAATCAAAACTATGAGACATCACCTTACACTATCATCAGAATGACTATCATCAGAAAGTCTACAAGTAACAAATTCTGGAGAGGATGTGGAGAAAAGAGAACCTTCCTTACATTATTGGTTGGAATGTAAACGATGAAGCCACCATGGAAAACAGTATAGAGTTTTCTTAAACTAATAACCACATGATCCAGCAATCCCACACCTGGGCACATACACAGAAAAGAAACTAATTCAAAAAGATACTTTCACCCCAATGTTTCTGGCAGCATATTTACAATAGCCAAGACATGGAAACAACCCAAGTGTCCATCAACAATTGGTTTAAGAAGATGTGGTATATACACAATGGAATATTACTCAGCCAGAAAAAATGAAATGTTGCCATTTGGAGCAACATGGATGGGCCCAGAGAATATCATACTAAGTGCAGTAGAGAAGGCAATGGCACCCCACTCCAGTACTTTTGCCTGGAAAATCCCATGGACGGAGGAGCCTGGTAGGCTGCAGTCCATGGGGTCGCTAGAGTCTTCACTTTCACTTTTCACTTTCATGCATTGGAGAAAGAAATAGCAACCCACTCCAGTGTTCTTGCCTGGAGAATCCCAGGGACGGGGAAGCCTGGTGGGCTGCCGTCTATGGGGTCGCACAGAGTCGGACACGACTGAAGCAACTTGGCGGCAGCAGCAGCAGTAGACAGAGCAGTGCAGCAGACTAAGTGCATACACAAATATGACATTATGTGAAATCTAAATAATGCAAATGAATCTATATACAAAACAAACTCACAGAAAACAAATTCATGGTTACCAAAGTGGGAAAGGGAGGAGGGAGAGAGGATAAATTAGAAATACGGTGTTAACAGGTACATACTACATGTTGCTACTACTACTACAACACAGAAAATAGATAAACAAGGATTTACCATATAACCCAGGAAAATACAGCTAACACCTTGTAATAACCCATATTGGAAAATAATCTGAAAATATATATAACAATCACTTTGTATATGTGAAACAAACTATTATGAATCACTTCTTTAAAAAAAATATCCTTTTGGAAAGAGTAAGAATTAATAAATCTTGACTCATATGTACTTCTTAAAATTCTATTTGTCAAAATGGGAAATATTCAAAAAGCACTTCTACAGCCTCCTGAAATGAGAAGATTGTCTCCAGGAAAAGCATTTGTGTGGTTATTGAGTTGCAAGCTGAACTAGCCACTTTTCATGGAATCATCTTTACTTGAGAGACTGATTGACAAGCTATAGTTAATTCAGAATTGGGTAGCTGGAAGACAAGTTTTTGAAACTGGACAAGTAAAACTGTCTTTTCAATAAAAACTATCCTTTCAAAGAATATGTAGCCAAAGACAAAATTTGAGCTTTCAGGCAAATTAGAATTTTGGAAAATGTATTTCCTCAATATTGTGTTAGAAAAGTCTTAAAGTATCCGAAGCTCTCAAATGAAATTTGTTGTAGTATCAGACATGACTTTTCAATACTGTAAAATGAAATGTACTAACATTTAGAAAATCTGCATAATTCATGAAACCAATATTTTCCAAAAGACAAATATGTGAAATAAAATCATTCATAAGTAAAAGATCTATTCAAAGTGCATGATAACAGATTTTAATGTAACTGAGTGTGAAAGTTCATTGATATAGATTCAGATTCCACATTACAACTAACACTAGTATTTAATGTCCATTGAAACAGTCCTTTTCTCTGAAATTACCCTCATTTTTACCAATATGGCCAAAGTTAAGACTAATTTCTATGCAAAATAAGTCTGGTTAATTGACCACATAGGCTCTTGGAAATTGGCTGTGGTGGGACTTTTTATGTCTCAGACTGAACTCTTAAAGGCCCTTCAAGACCGGGAATGCCACACCAAAGACTTGTTACAGATTTCACCTTACAGATTTGGATGAATTCCTCTTTCCAAGATCCTAAAACACTGAGATTCTTGTACCTGTTAGGAGGCAGCCTTATTTATTCACCTGATCAAACTGCCTAGAACCAGGGTTTCCAATTTCTGGAGGGATCAGATAGAAGATACGTGTTTAATTCTACTTACAAAGGCATGATTTACCAAGGTGCTACAAATAATAATTACTTTAATGGGGAAAGTCTTTCTACATCTGGAAAACACAGATTAAAAGCCTGTAATATTTCAGGGCTTCCTCGTGGTCTAGTGGTTAAGAATCTGCTTGAAATTCAGGGGACATGGGTTCAATTCCTGGTCCAGGAGGACCCCACAATACTGCACAGCAACTAAGCCCATGCACCACAACTGCTGAAGCCTGCACACCCTAGAGCCTGTGCTCTACAGCAAGAGAAGCCACCAAAATGAGCAGCCCGAGCACTGCAACTAGGGAAAGCCTGTGTGCAGCAATGAAGACCCAGTGCAGCCAAAACTAAACAAACATTCATTTAAAAGCCACTATCATTCCAGACAAAACCAAAAATTATAGCCACATTCATCAGTTACCCAATCCCAGGTGACTAATCCTTTTTGGTAAGCTTTATGAAATCATTCTTCATTAGACTTTTTAAATTTCCTAGCTTTCAGGGATTCCCCTGGTGGTCCAGTGTCTAAGTTTCTGTGCTCCCAATGCAGAGGGCCTGGGTTTGATCTCTGGTCAGGGAGCTAGATCCCTGACACCACAACTAAGAGTTTGCATGCCGGAACTAAAGATCCTGAGCGCCACAACTCAGATCTGCCACAGCCAATTAATATTTAAATTTCTTATAGATCAAACTGCTGAACTGGGTAACAGAAACCTGTGCTTGTCAAAGTCCTTTCTATGAGTCTTCCTGAAGATGAAACATTTTTGCAAAGCATCAGCTTAACTGTCTATGAATGACAAGAGACTTGAAGGCAAGATTAAAAATCTGATTACGATGTTTTTGACAAAGAAGCTCAACCAAGTTGCTGTGATATTCACTTCAAGATAACAGCTAGAATTTTGACCAACAACATACCAGGACATACCCAAATTTCAGAAACTTTAATTTCAAGGATGTCTATATTTAAAACATTTCCCCAGAGATATAATCTGAGAAGGCTTATCACTCACTTGACAATGCTTCCCATGTAATTTAACATACCAAACAATTCTAGCTTATTTCTCCCTGAGATGCCTTAGGGGCCCTCAAGCATTTCAAAGCTAGCTAGAAGTCAAAAGAACTTTAATTAGGATCTGCTAGCACATTTGACAAAATATAAAAGTTTGTCAAAAAATCAAAGTTGCAAAATACTTGGTCAAATAGAATCATAGGTTCATTATGAAAATTTATTCACTTCATCAAAGTAACAAAAGATTTCAAAAGCAAATACAAGTTACTTAAAAGTAAGGAAGTTCACCTATCTGTTATAAAAAGCCACATTCCAAGAAAACTTTGTTCTTTTAACAGAAAGAAACCAAATCTAATCCTGTACCAGCCCACTTTTGATTTTTAAAAATCCATCTACCTGATTAAATTTAATCTAATTCCAGCCTGACCATGGGTAAAACTCCTTTTTCAGGGCTCCCTTTTTTTTAAACAAACCTTTCATAACTTTCTGTATCCATATTTAGTTTATCCCTTATCTTTCAATAAACCACCTCTAAGAAACAAATTACTTTTTTTTTTCCTTTGACAGAATTATGTAGTTTCATTTTGCACATATTTTACTAAAAACATACATCTTACCTTCCTGGCATACTGAAATGTTTCCCTTATTTTAGTAATTACAGTTATAATTTTAGTCATTTCTCAGGTGGGTCAGTGGCAAAGAATCTGCCTGCAATGCAGGAGTCTTGGGTGCAATCCCTAGGTCGGGAAGATCCCCTGGAGAAGGAAATGGCAATCCACTCCAGTATTCTTGCCTGGGAAATCCTATGGACAGAGGAGCCTTGAAGGCTACAGTCTAAGGGGTCACAAAGAGTCAGACACAGCTAGTAACAGCAACTTCTAACAATGTTATAATTTTAACCCCTAAAAGCCTTAATCTCTAGCAAATACCAAGAAGCAAGAAATTTTGGATTGTCTGCCATACCAGCACTTCAGACTAGAAGTGATTGACATATTCCATAACATCTATTTGAAATGACTTGGATGTTCAATAAAGTCTCATCTGTGCAAAACTCAACTTACCTAAAATCTGGAGAAAGTATTTAAATGTGTGTGTGTGCTCAATCACTTCAAACATGTGCGACCCTTTGCGACCCCATGGACTGTAGCCCACCAGGCTCCTCTGTCCATAGGATTCTCCAGGCAAGAATACTGGAGTGAGTTGCCATGTCCTTCTCCAAGGAATCTTCCACCCAGGGATCGAACTCACGTCAAGGGCTAAAGCAAAGGATAGGAAGGGCCCCTAAGATCTTGCCTTGTTATAAGACAAGACAAAAGCTTTCTCAACCAGAGAACTTTGGTCTCTACGCCCCTCTCTCCTGTCCAAGTTGATTTTTTTTGACTTCTGACTACCTTCCAACTACCTTCCTCCAACTCTAGTCCTAACTAGTCTTCAAGGGCAGAAAGCTTCAATCTACACACACTCACCAGACATTTTTGCCTGGCCTTTACCTGCTGCATCCTTGAGTCGTTGCCTGTGCTTGTGCTGATCTCCTTTAGGATGGACTGGTTGGATCTCCTTGCAGTCCAAGGGACTCTCAAGAGTCTTCTGCAACACCACAGTCCAAAAGCATCAATTCTCAAAAGCTAGAGAAGAGAAGCCATCCTCTTGAGTACCCAAAGCAAAAGATAGGAAAATGAGTAGAAAATAGATTAACACTCCATATAATTCATGGGCTTCCCAGGTGACTCAGTGATATAAAGAATATGTTTGCCAATGCAGGAGATGGCAGGTTCAATCCCTGGGTCAGGAAAATCCCTTAGATACAATGGCAACCCACTCCAGTATTCTTACCTGGAAAATCCCATGGACAGAGGAGCCTGGAGGGCTACAGTCCATAGGACTGCAAAGAGTCAGACACGACTGAGCAACATAATTTTTATCCACTCTTACAATCCAAAACCCTGTTGAGATGACTGATGGAGTCTCCTCTGAGACCCTAACCCATATATAGAGCCACCTGTTCCACACAAGCTCCTTCCAGCAGGGACACTACCCTCATTCAAAGTTTGACTGTCTCCTGCTTTTCACTCACGTCCTGCTGAACTGAAATGCTGCTTTCTCAAAGGACTTATTTCAGTCTAATTTAAGCCACCTCTCCCTCCAAGTGTCCATCCTTTCCCTTCAGTTCAGTTGCTCAGTTGTGTCCAACTCTTTGTGACACCGTGGAATGCAGCATGCAAGGCTTCCCTGTCCATCACCAACTCCTGGAGTTTGCTCAAACTCATGTCCATAGAGTCAGTGATTCCATCCAACTATCTCATCCTCTTGTCTTTCTGGTCCCTGGCCAGTGCCTTCACCCCTGTCTCATGCGCGCTCCCCCACACCCCCTGTCCCACATGGGCGACTGCCTGCACCCCCTTCCCCATCTGGGACCAAACCGGCCTCACCTCACGGGGATGTTGTAGTGCATCCCCAGGCAGAGTAGTGCCCTTGGTCTCTGACCCTGGGCTGCTGTCCAGGGACCCTTCAAAGCATTTATCATAATGTTAACCTTTATCTGCATTTATTTACCTTGTCTCATTAGACTGTGGCCACCAGGAAGTAAAGAACCATGTCTGTTCTGCTTAGTTCTCTATACCCAATTAAGTACTTGATATTAATTTATCTACTAAAATAATGAGGTTAGGACTACACCTATCACTCTTTAGACTTTTTTCTAGTGTATTCATCAGTTCAGTTCAGTCACTCAGTCATGTCCAGCTCTTTGTGACCCCATGGACTGCAGCATGCCAGGCTGCCCTGTACATCACCAACTCCCAGAGTTTACTCAGATTCACGTCCATTGAGTCAGTGATGCCATCCAACCAACTCATCCTCCATCATCCCCATCTCCTCCCGCCTTCAACCTTTCTCAGCATCAGGGTCTTTTCAAATGAGTCAGCTCTTCACATTAGGTAGCCTAAGTATTGGAGTTTCAGCTTCAACATCAGTTTTTCCCATGAACACTCAGGACTGATCTTTAGGATTGACTGGTTGGATCTCCATACAGTCCAAGGGACTCTCAAGAGTCTTCTCCAACACCACAGTTCAAAAGCATCAATTCTTCGGTGCTCAGCTTTCTTTCTAGTCCAACTCTCACATCCACACATGACGACTGGAAAAACCACAGCCTTGACTAGGCGGATCTTTGTTGGCAAGTAATGTCTCTCTGCTTTTTAATATGCTGTCTAGGTTGATCACAAATTTCCTTCCAAGGAATAAGTATCTTTTACTTTCATGGCTGCAATCACCATCTGCAATGATTTTCGAGCCCCCAAAATTAGAATCTCTTACTGTTTCCACTGTTTCCCCATCTATTTGCCATGAAGTGATGGGACTGGGTGCCATGATCTTAGTTTTCTGAATGTTGAGCTTTAAGCCAACTTTTTCACTCTCCTCTTTCACTTTCATCAAGAGGCCCTTTAGTTCTTCTTCACTTTTTGCCATAAGGGTGGTGTCATCTGCATGTCTGAGGTTATTGATATTTCTCCCAGCAATCTTGATTCCAGCTGGTCCTTAATCCAGCCCAGCATTTCTCATGAGGTACTCTGCATATAAGTTAAATAAACAGGGTGACAATATACAGCCTTGACGAACTCCTTTTCCTATTTGGACCCAGTCTGTTGTTCCATGTCCAGTTCTAACTTTTGCTTCCTGACCTGCATATAGGTTTCTCAAGAGGCAGGTCAGGTGGTCTGGTATTCCCATCTCTTTCAGAATTTTCCACAGTTTATTGTGATCCATACAGTCAAAGGCTTTGGCATAGTCAATGAAGCAGAAATAGATGTTTTTCTGGAACTCTCTTGCTTTTTTGATGATCCAGTGGATGTTGGCAATATGATATCTGGTTCCTCTGCCTTTTCTAAAACCAGCTTGAACATCTGGAAGTTCATGGTTCACATACTGTTGAAGCTTGGCTTGGAGAATTTTGAGCATTATTTTACTA
>NW_011495072.1:6295457-6326750 GCF_000754665.1 Bison bison bison | reverse complement strand
TGAGTGATTACACCATCATGATTATCTGGGTCATGAAGATCTTTTTTGTACAGTTCTTCTGTGTATTCTTGCCACCTCTTCTTAATATCTTCTGCTTCTGTTAGGTCCATACCAGTTCTATCCTTTATGAGCCCATCTTTGCATGAAATGTTCCCTTGGTATCTCTAAATTCTTGAAGAGATCTCTAGTCTTTCCCATTCTATTGTTTTCCTCTATTTCTTTGCACTGATCACTGAGGAAGGCTTTCTTCTCTCTCCTTGCAATTCTTTGGAACTCTGCATTCAAATGGGTATATTTTTCCTTTTCTCCTTTGCTTTTCACTTCTCTTTTTTTCACAGCTATTTGTAAGACCTCCTCAGACAGCCATTTTACTTTTATGCATTTCTTTTTCTTGGAGATGGTCTTGATCCCTGTCTCCTGTACAATGTCACGTACCTCCATCCATAGTTCATCAGGCACTCTGTCTATTAGATCTAGTCCCTTAAATCTATTTTTCACTTCACTGTATATAATCATAAGGGATTTGATTTTAGGTCATACCTGAATGATCTACTGGTTTTCCCTACTTTCTTCAATTTCAGTCTGAATTTGGCAATAAGGAGTTCATGATCTGAGCCACAGTCAGCTCCCGGTCTTGTTTTTGCTGACTGTATAGAGCTTCTCCATCTTTGGCTGCAAAGAATATAATCAATCTGATTTCAGTGTTGACCATCTGGTGATGTCCATGTGTAGAATCTTCTCTTGTGTTGTTGGAAGAGGATGTTTGCTATGACCAGTGCATTCTCTTGGCAAAACTCTATTAGCCTTTGCCCTGCTTCATTCTGTACTCCAAGGCCAAATTTGCCTGTTACTCTAGGTATTTCTGGAGAAGAAAATGGCAATCCACTCCAGTATTCTTGCCTGGAAAATCCCAGGGGCAGAGGAGCCTGGTGAGCTGCCATCTATGGGGTCGCACAGGGTTGGACACGACTGAAGCAACTTAGCATGCATGCATGCATTGGAGAAGGAAATGGCAACCCACTCCAGTATTGTTGCCTGGAAAATCCCTGGGATAGAGGAGCCTGGTGGGCTGCCGTCTATGGGGTTGCCCAGAGTCAGACATGACTGAGGCGACTTAGCAGCAGCCAGATGTTTCTTGACTTTCTACTTTGCATTCCAGTGCCCTATAATGAAAAGGACATCTTTTTTGGGTGTTAGTTCTAAAAGGTTTTGTAGGTCTTCATAGAACCATTCAACTTCAGCTTCTTCAGCATTACTGGTTGGGGCATAGACTTGGATTCCTGTTATATTGAATGGTTTGCCTTGGAAACGGAGATCATTCTGTCATTTTTGAGATTGCATCCAAGTACTGCATTTCGGACCCTTTTGTTAACTATGATGGCTACTCCGTTTCTTCTAAGGGATTCTTGCCCACAGTAGTAGATATAATGGTCATCTAAGTTAAATTCACCCATTCCAGTCCATTTTAGTTCGAACTGATTCCTAAAATATTGACATTCACTCTTGCCATCTCTTGTTTGACCACTTCCAATATGCCTTGATTCATGGACCTAACATTCCAGGTTCCTATGCAATTATTACTCTTTATAGCATTGGACCTTGCTTCCATCACCAGTCACATCCATAACTGGGTGTTGTTTTTGCTTTGGCTCCATCTCTTCATTCTTTCTGGAGTTATTTCTCCACTGATCTCCAGTAGCATATTGGGTACCTACTGACCTGGGGAGGTCATCTTTCGGTGTCCTATATTTTTACCTTTCCATAGTGTTCATGTGGTTCTCAAGGCATGAATACTGAAGTCGTTTCCCATTCCCTTCTCCAGTGGACCACATTTTGTCAGAACTCTCCACCATGACCCATCTGTCTTGGGTGGCCCTACACAGCATGGCTCAGTTTCATTGAGTTAGACAAGGCTGTGGCCCATGTGATTGGTTAGTTTTCTGTGACTGTGGTTTTCCTTCTGTCTGCCCTCTGATGCTGTCTCTCAGCACCAACCATCTTACTGGGGTTTCTCTTACCTTGGACATAGGGTATCTCTTCTTGGCTGCTCCAGCGCTGTGCAGCCACTGGTCGCCACTCCAGTGGTGTTATTACAAATGTGTAAATCTCCCTCTAAGTTCTGCTTTAGCTGCATCCCATAAAATTTGAAAGCTGCATTTTTATTTCAGTTAAAAGTATTATTCTAACTTCACTCTTCAGTGATAGGTAGTTTAGAAGCATGTGGTTTACTTCAAATATCTTGTTTTCCTAATCGTCCTACTGATTTCTATTATAAATACATGGTAGTCAGAGAACATCGTATGATTTGAATCCTTTTCATTGTCTTGTTTTATGGCCTCATCCGATCTGTCTTTGTAAACACTTCATGCACATTTGAAAATAATGAGCATCCTGCGACTGTAAGATGTTGATTTAATAATATCAACTAAGTTAAGGTGGTTGACAGTGTTCAGATCATTTGTCTTTACTGATTTTTGTCTAGTGGTTTAATAAATCACTAGAAGAGATTTATGCTTCATGTGTTTTGTTACTAGACACATAAGCATTTACAATTCTGTTTTCCTGATGAGTTGATATTATGAAACATCCCTCCTGTCTCTGCTTTTGGTCTTGAAGTCTGTATCTGATTTGTTCTACTTAAACTGAAGTGAAATAGCTTAAACCCCAACTTTCTAGCTCATATTATCTCTTCAATCTCAGTATAAAACTGAAAACAGCATGAACCAAAACGATTCCTCCTCCTAATGCAGAAAGGAGAGGTGTGACCAAGAGGCTGGCCCATCCCCTGCCTTCATCCCTGATGTAACACTCTCTCCCTGCTCCACATGCTTTGCTCGTAAGTTTCTCTATTAGATCACGAAACGCAGCTCTACTCATTTCCTGCATTTTTATGCCTTCGACTGTATTAAACTTGGGCTTTCAATAATGTATTAAAAGAAAATCATTTCATGGCCCATAAAGCAAGACTGGAGGGCTTCCCTCATAGCTCGGTTGGTAAAGAATCCCCCTGCAATGCAGGAGACCCCGGTTTGATTCCTGGGTTGGGAAGATCCCCTGGAGAAGGGAATGGCTACCCACTCCAGTATTCTTGCCTGGAGAATTCCATGGACAGAAGAGCCTGGCAGGCTACAGTCCATGGGTTGCAAAGAGTCAGACACGACTTTGCCTTTCCAGTAGTTAAGACTCCTGCTTTCACAGAGAGTCCCAAGCAGGATAAACCCAAGGAGGAACACAGCAAGACATATAGGAATCAAACTGACAAAAGTTAAAGACAAAATGCTAAAAGCAACAAGGGAAAAACGATAAATAACATACAAGGGGACTCCCATCAGGCGATCAGACGCATTCTCAACAAACTCTACAAGCCAGAAGGGAATGGCATGACATATTTGAAAGGGAGGAATCTACAACCAAGAATACTCAACCCAGCAAGACTCTCCTTCAGATTTGATGGCGAAATCAAAAGCTTTCCAGACAAGCAAAAGTTAAGAGAATTCAGCTTTACAAACCAGCTTTACAACAAATGCGAAAGGAAATTCTCTAGGCAAGAAACAAGAGAAGGAAAGACCTACCTACAGAAAATAAACCCAAAACAATTAAGAAAATGGTAATAGAATCATACATATTGATAATTACCTTAAACATAAGTGGATTAAATGCACCAGCCAAAAGACAGACTGGCTGAACATATGAAAACATGTTCATCTTCGCACTTCCACTTACTACATCACTCTGCTTGACCCCCCTCCCCCCACAAATTGTACGTAATTATTTCATATTGTTAGGTTAATCATGTTCCCATTATGGCTTGCAATTGTAATTATCTTTTATTTTTTGTCTCCTATCGATTGTGAAAACTGATTAACATCTTTCACTATTATGATTATGCAACTATTACTTAATACCACTGTATCATGATTGGTCAACAGAAAAATAATAGAATTCTATATCACCAAAGTGAAAGTGAAGTCACTCAGTCCTGTCTGACTCTCTGCAACCCCATGGACTGTAGCCTACCAGGCTCCTCTGTCTATGGGATTTTCCAGGCAAAAGTACTGGAGTGGGTTGCCATTTCCTTCTCCAGGGGATCTTCCTAACACAGGGATCATACCCGGGTCTCCTGCATTGTAGGCAGACGCTATTACTGTCTGAGCCACCAGGGAAGTCACCAAATAATAGAAAAACCTATAGTCACTTTTTAAAATCCAGATGCATATAGAATTATCTTGGAATTTTTTTGAAAAATACAAATGTCCAGAGCTTTCTTTGCTGGAGATCCAGGTATTTTTGCCAGAGCTCCAGATAAGTTTCTAATGAGCAACCATGTTCAAAAACAACTGAACTATATGAGCATCTTTTTATCTAGTTTGCTTTACTTCTTCTATTTCATATTCAGTGCTCCCATTTCATTTAGTTTGTTTTTTCAATTTCTCCATCTCTTCCTTTTTTATAGCCTTTCTCAAGCCTTTATCAAGCATAGTATAAAAACCCTTGTATACCTATATATAAATAATATGTATAATGCATATTTTAGAAAACTTATGAATTTTTGCTTAACTAAAAATTTACGACTTTTTGATTCCACTTGTTTGACTTAATATGAATGCTAGATTTCTAATTAAAAAAATAGATATACACACAAGTGATAAAGGTTTACTGTGTAGCACCGGGAACTATAGTCAATATCTTGTAACAACCTATAATGGAAAATAACTTCAAAAATGATGTGTGTATATATGTAACTGAATCACACAAAAAAAATCCTACTTTTTAAAATTTAGTAATGTTTATCTTTTTGCCAGTTTTTCTAAATGTCCTAATGTCTAATAACAATATATGAGATATAAAAGTTTAAATATATTTGTGTAGGATATAAGATTAATATAAATTAATATAAGTAGAAATCTATTATATTTAAATTATTAATGACATTCAAGATGCTCCTATTTTCTGCACTTGATAAAATATTCTCAGATAAATGTTAATATGTCTCACAGTGATTATATATATATTTTCTTTTCCCTTATAGTTCTTATTTTTGCTTTGTGTATCTTTGTTTCTTTGTTCAGTGTCTAATGGTTTATGACATCTATCTCTGAATTGTACCTTTTATCATTAAAAATGTTTCATTTAAAAATTTAATAAAAATTGTAAAGAAATTGGCTAGTGAATGAAATGCAACACATCAGTGGAGAGGACAGCTTGAAAATTATGAAATGTTGGCTTACTCTTCTGTTTCAGATCAACAGTTCCAAGACCTACTATAAAAGAAGAAAAATCTTAAATTTTGTATATGGAATAAAACTTTTAAAAATAATTACTAAAAAAAGACTCCATGCTTCCACTGTAGGGGACACAGATTCAGTCCCTGGTCAGGAAACTAAGATCCCACAGGTGTGAGCTAGTTCAGTTCAGATCATATTTACTGAACACCTCCTATGAACCAGACACCACACCAGCATGAAGATCCAAAGAACTCATGGGAGAAAATGACAGGAAAACAAATACATGTGGAGTGTCATCGTGATGCTATTTTAGGCTGCTATAATGAAGAACCACAAACTAGGTGGCTTAAAAAACAAATACTTATTTCTCACAGTCTGGAGGCTGGAAGCCTGAGATCAAAGTGCTAGCATGGCTGGGTTCTGATGAGGGCCCGCTTCCACACTGCAGACAGCACCTCCTTGTTGCCTCCTCCCATGGTGGAGAAAGCTCTAGACCCTTCACTACCTTGTAAGAGCACCAGGCCCATTCATGGTGTCTCTACCCTCATGACCTATCTTCCTCCCAATGCCCCACCTCAAAACACCATCACACTGGGGGTTGCATTTCAACTTATGAGTTTTAGAGGAACACAAACATTCAGCTCATCACTGGAGCTCTGCAACAAAATCTAGAGGAGGGCATTGCAGAGAGCAACCTAAAGGAAGTGATGCTTGGCTAAGGCAGAGTAGGAATTAGCCTGCTGAAAGGAGGCAGAGAGGCATGAAAAAACAATGTGTGCAAAGGTATGAAGACAAGACCTTGGTGGCTTGCATTTCTGGACCTTAAAAACCAAGTCAGGGAGTATATGGGGATGTGAAGGTGGCAAGAGGTGAAACTAATGGAGGCAGCCAGCAGCCAAAAGTATTAAGAACCTATTCATATATCCTTGGACAGAAAAGTGTGCAGTATACTTTACAAGAAAATATAAACACAAGGGTTTTAAGCAGGGAGATTACAAAGTCAGATTGACATTTTGGATAGTTACTTCTGGAAGTAATTTAGAAGATGAATCTGAGACAAGACTAGTGGCAGGGAAATCAGCTGTGATTTAATACTGTGATTTAATTATTGGATATGTAATAGTATTACACACCCATGCCTTTCCCATGGCACAGTGGGGGCACTACACTCTTTGACCTTGGACTTGATTTGGCCAATGGGATGCTAGGAGACATGGCACAAGCAGAGTTTTGAAATACTTGTGTGGTTGAGCTAACCCCCTGGTGCTCCTGCCCGCACTCTGCATTCCTCTGGTAATCTATATTGCCGGAAGGATGACAGACCAGTGAAACAGACCTAAACCCACCCTGCGGCTGAAGCAAGTCCGCTCAAGCCTATCCTAGATCACTGAACCATAGTCAATGTGTAGGTGCCTGAGTAAGGAGTAAATGCTGGTTGTGAGCCACTGAGTCTTGGGTAGTTTGCTGTAAGAATTATTGCTTCAATAGCTAATGGATATACCAGTTAAACTATGGAAATTGCTCAGTAAGAAGATAATGAAGGCTTAAATTAGGGTAGTGGCAGTAAAAACAAGAAAGAGGTGAACTCATGAAGTCCCTAGGAGGCAGAATCTAAACAATGGGATAAGTAATTGGATGTGGCCTGCGTGCGTGCTAAGTAGCTTCAGTCGTGTCCAACATTTTGCGACCCTACGGACTGTAGCCCTCCAGGCTCCTCTGTTCATGGGATTTCCCAAGCAAGAATACTGAAATGGGTTGCCATTTCCTATTTCAGGGATCTTCCCAACCCAGGGATTGAACCCACATCTCTTGAATCTCCTACATTGGCAGACAAGAGTCTTTACCACTGGTGCCACCTGGAAAGTCCAATATCCTCCCTAAATCAACTCCTTTTCTGAAGTCAACCAGAGTGGGTTTCTGTTGTTTAGAGTCAAGAGCCCTAGTAAAGAAACCAGCAATAGGGGAGATGCAAGGAATTTGGAGAGTTGACTGGGGGACTGGTTCTCTGGCTAGTCAGAGGAGAGAGCAGTAAATGCTTAGGAGAGGGAATCTAGCAGCCCCTGACCCACAGTGGTAAATCACTAAAATTGTTATCACTTTTAGTCACCTGGAAGGATGAACTCATTAAAGCAAAACTTTGAAGACCATATTGTTACTTGCATAGAACAAAATGAGGGACATGAGTCATACGGGCTTAGGAAGCATGGTTTTTTCCTAAGAGGATTGGGCAGTTTTTTAAAAATGACATGCTTAAATCGCTAAATTTTCAACCCATAGGCTGTCTAATACTGTGCTCTTATCTACACTGCTTTGAGACCAAAATAGCTGAAAATCAAGCACAGAGTTGCACTGACAAACTTCAGTATCTATTGAATTGACTAAGTTCCCTAGGTATATTATGGGAAGGCTAGGATATCTTTCAGGAAAGATTGACCCCCCAAAAAAAAATTATAATAAAGATGTTTGGGGAAATCTGGACTCGTAGAACCCTGAGCACTGAACCCCCTCCATCTCTCCCTTGTCAACTGAAACACATCCCCACCCTGTCTGACGCCTAACTTGAAGATGTATAACTCCCTTCACACCTTTTAGCCCAGAAGGAAGCCAGCTCTACTCATGCCTTTCCTTGCTCCATCATTTCTTTTTCTTTATTATGGCACGTAGGATCTGTTTCCCATCCAGAGATTGAACCCACACCCCGTGCAGTGGAAGCTCAGAGTCCTAACCACTAAACCACCACGGAATTCCCTCCCTCGCTCTATAGCTAAAGTCAGACCCCAGCACAGCCTGGAAGTAGGGGGCAGGTGGGGAGGGTTGGGAATAATTACAGTTGACCCATGAACAACACGGATTTGAACTACATGGATCCACTTATATGCAGATTTTTTTCAGTAGTATATACCACAGTGCTGCAACTCGACAGCTGGTGGAATCTACAGATAGCGAAGAACACAGAGAGAAACTGTCTACATGGAGGGCCAAATATATATGTGGATTTTCAACTGTGCAGAGGGTCAGTCCCCTACCCAAGGGCTGTTCAAGGGTCAATTGTACTTATAAAGTTAAACCTTCATCAAAAGAATTTCAGACTTAGATGGGGATTATTAGCACTCAGAGCTTTAACTAGGGAGTGCTCTGGAGACCCTGGTGGCTCGGACAGTAAAGAATCTGCCTGCAGTGCGGGAGACCCAGGTTCAACCCCTGAGTCTGGAAGATCCCCTGGAGAAAGAAACATTACCCACTCTAGTATTCTTGCCTGGAGAATCCCATGGACAGAGGAGCCTGGCGGGCTGCAGTCCATAAAGAGTTGGACACGACTGAGTGACTCTCACTGGGGACCACGTCTATGGAATAGAAGGGACAGAAGCAGAGGTGGGCAGAGAGGCTGAGCTGGGCACACCCCCAGCAGAGGCTTCAGCCAGCTCCACTGCAGGCTTCGGAACTGAGATGGCCATTTGGAATTGCACAAAAGTTGGGGCCAAGTGTCCAACTTTGACTAACCTTGGCTGTGGTTGCTCCAGGAAGCGGGGTGACCCAGGGCAGCAATGTTTTCTTCAGCCCTGAGGGGGTTGCCAGCTGAGGCCCACTGCCAGCAACTCTCCCAGCTGCTGAGGAAGCAAGTCCTTCATTCCTAAGAGGGGAGGGCACTGCATCCTGGGAGCACATAATTTCACATCATTACTTAATCAGGAGTATGCTCACCAGAAATCAGGAGTCAGTGTCCCAGCTCCAGTCACTGTAAGTGGTCCTAATGGCCATGTCAGTTGTTGACTTAATCTGGATTCAACAGTGCTTCGTGCAAGATGAAATTCTATGGAATGATGGGGAAAAGAATTCGAAAACTTAGTGATACAGAAATGTTGTAGAGGACGTATCATGTATGATGCGCCCACATATCCCCAGAAGACCAAAAGGCATTGCTGAGTAGATTACCAGCATCTCCAAAAAGCAATTTCATGACCGATTTCCATAAACCAATGATACATTTAGATGCAGAGGAAACAGGATCCTTGATTTTAACGGAAAAAGAAAGCTACAGAGTGGAAGCAGTTGATTTCAGGCACTCAGCTGCCAAAAGCAAGATAATCATGGTAGTTACAGTAGACTGCAGGCCTGGAGTCTGACCTGAATTGGTGGGGACTAATTGACTATGTTGTCCTCCATCATCAGCTTTCTCTGTAGGCTGCATCTTCAGCCTCCTCTCAGCTCCGTGTCATTATATGACTAGCTCATGGCCAATGAGATGTGCAAAGAAAGATAGGCAGGCCACTTTCAGGGAAAGCTTTTTTCTTTTTTTTGGCTATGCCACACAGTATGTGAGATCTTAGTTCCCCAGCCGAGGATCAAACCCATATTAAAGGGGAGTGGGGGGTGGGGAAGATGCCATACTCACTCCATCCTATGGCATGAAACATGGTCTGGGGTGGGGCAACACGTGAGGCAGGGTAGAGCAACAAGGTAAGAGTCTGGATCTCTGGACAACCTCTTTATTTTCTGACCATGCTGGGACTTTGTTGCTGCTCATAGACTTTCTCTAGTTGCAGAGAGTGGAGGTTACTCTCTGCTGCGGTGCACCGGCTTCAGTAGTTGTGGCCCACAGGCTTAGTTGCTCCAAGCATGTGGGATTTTCCCGGACCAGGGATCAAACCCTCTCAGCCACTGGACCACCAGGGAAATCCATGGACAGCCTGTTAAAGCAGAGTTTCCATACCAACCCTAGACTGCTCACCTTTAGACAATGGCATGAGAAATGGGTAAATTCTAGATAAATCTGTTTGGGGTCTCTCTAATACCCAGAAAAATCTGTATGCTGTCTAGGATAGGATATCTGTATCCTATGCAACTTCCCTAGTAGCTCAGTCAGTAAAGAATCTGCCTGCAGCACAGGAGACCTGGCTTCAATACCTGGGTCGGGAAGATCCCCTGGAGGAGGAAATGGCAACCCACTCCATTATTCCCTGAAGACTCCTATGGGCAGAGGAGCCTGGCAGACCACAGCCCATGGGGTCACAAGAGTCAGACTAAACCACCACCATCTATGCTGTCTAGATGCTAGTACCTAAAAGTGTGGCACTGATTTAGAAGTAGCCAGAAAGAATCATTTCATGCCAAAAACCAGGGATGTGTGTTATGCCACCAAAACATTTGGTCAAATTGTCACCTACAACACCTTGAGAGGTGTGAATCCAGCCTATGGTTCTGGAAACAATCAAAATATTTGGCTTTGATTTCAGTTGCTCAGTCATGTCCAACTCTTTGTGACCCCATGGATTGCAGCACGCCAGGCTTCTCTGTCCATCACCAACTCCTGAAGCTTACTCAAACTCATGTTGGTGATGCTATCCAACCATCTCATCCTCTGTCATCCCCTTCTCCTCCTGCCTTCAATGTTTCCCAGCATCGGTCTTTTCCAATGAGTCAGTTCTTTGCATCAGGTGGCCAAGGTATTGAAGCTTCAGCATCAGTCCTCCCAGTGAACATTCAAGACTGATTTCCTTTAGGATTGACTGGTTGGATCTCCTTGCAGTCCAAGGGACTCTCAAGAGTCTTCGCCAACACCACAGGTCAAAAGCATCAATTCTTTGGTGCTCAGCTTTCTTTATAGTCCAACTCTCACATCCATACATGACTACTGGAAAAACCATCACTTTGACTAGATGGACCTTTGTTGGCAAACTAATATCTCTGCTTTTTAATATGCGGTCTAGGTTGGTCATAGCTTTTCTTCCAAGGAGCAAGTGTCTTTTAATTTCATGGCTGCAGTCACCATCTGCAGTGATTTTGGAACCCCAAAAAATAAAGTCAGCCACTGTTTCCCCATCTTTGCCATGAAGCGATGGGACCGGATGCCATGATCTTAGTTTTCTGAATGTTGAGTTTTAAGCTAACTTTTTCACTCTCCCCTTTAACGTTCATCAAGAGGCTCTTTAGTTCTTCTTCACTCTCTGCCATAAGGGTGGTGTCATTTGCATATCTGAGGTCATTGATTTGGGGTACTCTGTCCCTTTTTAGAATAACATAGGAGAAACTTAGTCTGCAGTGAGGGGCAGAAGGCAGTACAATTCTGTCGGCAGCCTGCACTCAACTTATAGAATGTGGGGCTTTTGTGGATCAAAAAGCAAAGCTAACTGATTTGAATCACTGAAGCAGAGCATTTCTAAATTAGGAGACAGCTTGTGAGCAAGAAATAAGTCTGTGGCATGGCCCTAACCTTTCTCAAGCATCTCCCTTTGGGATCTCTCTCCTAGACAAGAGAATCACCCCGTGGCCCAGAATGTAGGGGCATGGATTTCCTCTACAAACCAGTTGTTCCCAATGGCCTCAAGATAACCACCATTAAACTGGAAGGAGGCTGAGGAATAAACTGGGCACAAAGGTCAGTAAGCCTTCAGACTTAAAAATCTCTGCCTCGACAAGAAAGGTGGCCATTGGTACTTTCACCCGCAATCAACCAGAAGCAAATAGACAGGAGGCCGAGGATAACCAAGTCTGGCCTGAAAATTCTCATGATTGGTCAACCTTCAAGTCTGACTGATCAACCTCAGAGAGAGGTCCACAAACCTTACATAAAGGGCCATCTGGTAACTACTGAGGCTTTATGTGCTCTCTGGCCCTGATTCGACTTCCTATGTTTGCAGAAGCTGTCACAGTGTAAATTTTCTGGTGACAGGAAGGGCGCCTCCCCTGCCCCCACCAAGACCGGATGTCGCTCTTCCCTCACCCTGGCAGCCAGAACACGGGCAGTTCGCCTAAGCGTGGCCCTACCCTGGGCAAGTGACACAGAGGCAGGGCAGTTAGAACTCCCTCAGGTGACTCAGCGGCATCCCCAGGTCCAGGACCGGTGGTGCCGGGGCCTAGGGGACTAGAGGTCCTAAATCAATGATCCCAATGGCCTGACCCCCTGGCAGAGGTTCTGGTCTCTGATTCCTGCTCCTTTTCTAAGCCTAACCTCCTCAGCTTTCTGGTGAATTCTTGAGAAACTTACTGTCTTTCCAATAAATTCCTTTGTTTCTGCTCAAGTTAATCTGTCTTCTTTGTTATTTAAAGCTAAGAAGCATGACTTGTAGTTAAGGATATCAATTCTTGAAGTCATCAGCACAAAGTAGTAGTAAATATATGAGATGGTTTGAAATTGCCCAGGGAGAGCGTGTAGAACAGAAGTGAGCTGGAGATGGGCCCGTGGGAACAGGAGGAGTGATGGCTAATGGAGCAGTGGAAAATTGAGAGATTGTGTGCAAAGAGATGGAGTTTCAGGTTCAATACTTGAGACTGGAGTCGTTCTGTATGGAAATAAGGTACAAAGAGGCTTGGTGACATTCACAGAAGCCACCAGGGGCTGCGAGTCACTGACCTGGACACAGAGGTCACAGAAGATGAAAACACAGATGCATTTTCACTCAGCAAGCATTTTTCAGAGCAAATTCCTCTAATCCAATTTAATTTCTTAATGTATTTTCCCTATTGTGCCGGTGAGCAGTACCTTTTTTCCATTTTTCACTTCTACAATATTGAAATTCATTGGCAGTAATTCTTTCCCACTTACATCAAAATTGATTCAGCATCAGCTTCTGATCTATATAGTCTACCCATGTAGAGCACCCACAGTTGTGAATTTTCTTTTATGACCATTTGTTCTAATCAAACGTGGTAAAGCTTGCCAAGTAGAATTTGTTGTCCTGTGAGTTTTCAGTCAGTGACAAATTCTATCAAGTACATCACTGTCAGCTGTGTTTAGTAATGTTTGGAATGAATTGGATACACCCTGAGAACTTGTATTTATTTCTAGGCTAACCCACGAGAAAATGTGAGCAGTGTTAGGATGCAGAGAGGAGCAGAGAAACAGGAAGGAAGGAGGAGACAGCGAGCCCTGGACGGTAAAGGAGACAAAGACAGGGGCAGCTCCCTGTCTCTAAGGTTGCTGCCCAGCACTGCTGGCCTCTGACTCCTGAGCGCAGTGCAGACTGTGGTTGGTGGGGCTAAGTCATGTGCTGTGCCAGGGAGCTGTGCCCCTCATGCAATTGGCAAGGACCCTCCGGAGCTCTCCTGCCTCTGACCTAGCGCCCAGCAGGACCCCCAGGCTGGCAGCTCCATGAGACTGGCCCTCAGAGCCAGGACAATGCAGAGGGAAACAAGGGACCCGAAATGTTTGTGAGAAGTAAATAAATGGCTTAACTTAAGCCACTGGGATGCAGGGGTCATTTATTACCTTGGCCTAACCTGTCTATTTTGATTATCTGTAGCTGTGTGGCTTGTGGCAAGACATTTAACAGCCCTGATTGCCAGCTTTCCCAAATAGAAAACAGAAAACAATACTTGCCGGACTGTTATAAACACTAAAAATACTGAACAAAGGACCTAGTATATAGTAGACACTCAAACAATGGCTTTTTAAAATTATTATTAATAGTAAGAATTTCAATCTGGTTTTATGTGGAAATCAGTTGCCTTTTCATTTCTTTTCCTAAATGCCTTAGGATTCAACCTACTCTAGTGGCAGGAAGGAATGACCCAGTTCTGCCTTCACCTGAAAGAAAGGACCAATTTGTGGATGCCATAGACTTGAGTTCTGTTTTCTGGACCATCAAGGCCTACTGTGCAGGAAAAGGGGATCAGAGCCCTGAGTGAGGGTTCAGGTGGAAGGATGAGGGGAGGGAATTGAAGGGCTGGAAGCAGAGGACGGGTACTGAATGAGGTACTTGTACAGGATCCCATTCCTAGATTCTGACTCACAGAAAGTTGCCCAAGAAAGCACCTCCTTTTTTGCTGGAGAAGCCAGGTGAGTAGATCAAGGGACTTCTGCGAGCACCAGGAGCATCCATGAGGCAGGTGAGCCAGGCCCTCCCCAAAGAGACCCCTCCCCTAGCGGCACCGAGTGCATTCGACCTGCAGTAGGGATCACAGTTCTGCCTGAAGCTCACAAGTCACCTTTCCTGCCAGGGGAACATGTGACCAGATCCTCCCTGTGATGGCCTCCATGCCCTCACCTCCCATCAGTGAGGGAGACACTTTAACAGCAGACAGACACTCAAGTGTGAAGAAATCCTAGGCTTAATTTGTTTAGCAAATGCTTTGTCTACTCCTGGAACAAAGTTGTGCCTCTACAAACAGGAATTATTGCAAATCTTAAATGATCACGAACGAACCAGTAAGCTTTTCCTCTATTTATAAACCTCTAGACCCCATTCTATGCACATGAAAAGACGAAAACATAACTGCCAGTCTCTGACACCTGCCCAAATGTCTGGAAGCCTCTCACTTGGCTCTAGCTGTCCGGTTCGTCTCCAGCGCCCTCTAGCGACCTCGCAGCCATCGCGCCTCTGCGGTGCCGTAATGTTTCTCTCCATAGTGTCCACCAGAGGGCGCCAGTACCCTTCAGACGACTCCAGACTTCACTGAAGCCAGCATGGCGTTGCATTGACAATACAGAAGGCCACCGCCATACGCTTACCTGAACATGAAGCCCAGGGATTTTTTAGACTGAAACTATTTTACATCCCCTGTGGCAGTCCCTCTCAGATAATAGTGATGATGATGTTGATAGGTACCTTGCCCAGGGAGTTTTCCAGCCCAGAAGAATCTTTCCTTGGCTGTTCCTGTTAAAGTGTTACTACCTTTGGGGGACTAAACCCCTCCCTCAGATGTTTTGCAAAATTCTGGTTTATATTTGCATACCTGTCTAGATTTTAAAGTACTCTTCAAAAAACATCTCATTTAGGCTTCACGAATCTTTTGTTCCCCTCCCCGCTTTTTGAATGAACAGACAAGTCTGCAGAGGTCGCTATTACTGTTGTTGTAAAGACACCTCCAGCCAATAAACCTCGCCTGAACCTAGGTGCTCCATCTCCAATCCCTGGCCTTCTGCCTCCCCAAATCCTATGTGTACCCACTTGCTGTGCTTTATCACATCCTTTCTTTGACATTTTCTGTCGCATAGACATGGACACCAGGGCGAGCGTGGATGAGAGCCCCAGACTCTTTCCCCGAAGCAAGGGGCTGAGAGCCCGTGTAGAAATGGGGCTGTGCGGTGATGAGCTCTCCAGACTGGCATCTGGAGATGCAGGCTCTGGTCCTCATCCTGCCCACACCTGGGGGGCCCTGGACACCATGATAACCCCAGTTCCTGGGCTGTGCACTGCAGAGATGGGCTGACCATAACCTCTGAGGAGACAGTGTGACGTGCTCTCGTTCTCGCCAGTGGTTGTCAGGAAGGCAGAAGCTGAGGCGAGAGTGCTCTGGATTGTGTTGGGTGAACAGAGTTCCTGTTACCAGTGCTACAAGAAAGAGAGGTGTCACTTCCCGGGACTTGCAGGCGTCCTTGGGACCAGCTGCCAAGGGAGGCGCCCTGGCTTCCTGAGGAAAGAAGATGGAGCCAGAGTAAAGGGAGAGCGAGTTTATTTAGAGAGAACACCTTCCACAGGCAGAATGCAGATGTCTCATGGTCACAGGTTTTTATGGATTAAGTGATCTCATAGGCTAACGATTGGGACGAATATTCTTGCTACTTTGGGATAGGGTGGAAGTTTCCCAGGAGTTGAGCCACTGCCCATTTTTTGGCTTTTTACCATCTTCCTTGAGTCTGTCATGGTGGAAGGGAAAGTGATTGTTAGTATTACAATGAAGGTATAATGAGCTTTAAAGGTCAGTGACCAGTCTATTGTCAAAGCTACCTCAATCCCAGCCAGTCTTTATCACTTGCCAGCAATGGTACCTCTTAACAATTTTTTTCTAGATTTGTTTGCCTGCACTGGGTCTTAGCTGCGGCATGCAGGATCTTTTAGTTACAGCATGTGGGATCTAGTTCCTTGATCAGGGATGAAACCTGCGTACCCTGCACTGGGAGTGTGAAGTCTTAGTCACTGGGCCACTGATAAGTCCCTGTACCTCTTTTTATCTAGTGTTTGTGTCCTGCCCCTTTCCCTACTGTCTCACCAAGGCTACTGCCTCAGAATCATTGCCCTGCCCTGCCCTGCCCTCAAAAGGAAACCATTATTCTTTTTGAAGTTTCAGAAAGAAACTGCACAGAGAAATAAGAATCAGTTAGAACCAACTAGGCCCAATGGCAGAAAGTGAAGAGGAACTAAAGAGCCTCTTGATGAAGGTGAAAGAGGAGAGTGAAAAGCTGGCTTAAAACTCAACATTCAAAATAGGGGAAAAAATGGTAACAATGACAGATGATTCTCTTGGGCTCATAAATCCATCCACTGTGGATGGTGACCGCAGCCATGAAATTAAAAGGCGCTTGCTCCTTGGAAAGCTGACAAACCTAGCAGCGTGTTAAAAAAGAGACGTCACCCTGCTGACAAAGGTCCGTATAGTCAGAGCTGTGGTCTCTCCAGTAGTCATGCACAATGCGAGAATTGGACCATAAAGAAGGCTGTGTGCCAAAGAACTGATGCTTTCGAACCGTGGTGTTGGAGAAGACTCTTGAGAGTCTCTTGGACTGCAAGGAGATCAAACCAGTCAATCCTAAAGGAAATCAGTCCTGAATATTCATTGGAAGGACTGATGCTGAAGCTCCAATACTTTGGCCACCTGATGTGAAAAGCCAACTCATTGGTAAAGACCCTGATGCTGTTGAAGATTGAGGGCAGGAGAAGAGGGCGACAGAAGATGTGAGATGGTTGGATGGACCTGAGTTTGAGCAAACTCTAGGAGATAGTGAAGGACAGGGAAGCCTGGCATGCTGCAGTCCACGAGGTCTCAAAGTCAGACATGACTGAGCAACTGAACAAGGCCCAAGACAGTGGAAGATTTGACTTCCAGGAGACCTTGAGCCTTATTATACATGCCCTGTAGCTGTAACTCATTAACATGCTAAATGACACACCCACCAGCACTATGAGTGTTTGATGGTTGCCATGACAACAACCAGTAAGATTCCTGTAAAGACTAGAAAGGAGAACTGCACCAGTTTGGAGTCCAACCACACCCCTGTTCTCAGATAAGTCATGAATATTCCTCACACTCTTTCCATTTCCCTCTCTATTACTTTGTTTAGCTGCTAAGTCATGTTGACTCCTTTGCGACCCCATGGACTGTAGCCCACCAGGCTCCTCTGTCCATGGGATTTCCCAGGCAAGAGTACTGGAGTGGGTTGCCATTTCCTTCTCCAGAGGATTTTCTCAACCTAGGGATCAAACCTACATCTCCTGCTTGGCAGGCAGATTCTTTACCACTGAGCCCCCTGGGAAGCCCCCTCCTATATATTTGGTATCTCTGTCTGAATTGGGTTGAAATTGATTTATGAACCAGTTTCCTGCTTCTCGGTTCTTTGACCATTGAATAAAACTTGTGCTGTTCCAGTCCCAACGCTGGTTTTATTATTGGCCACTCAAGTCCAATCAGAAAAAGAACCTCCCTGGCCTGAGACGAGAGATCTTGACTTGGGCTAGGACCCTGGTACAGTTCCAGTCGACCAATTTGGTAACATTTCCACTTATCAGTCAAGTCAGAGAGCACACACCTTCTCACCAAAGCCAGCTTAGAGCCCTGCCCCATCCTTTTTCCATGCCAACAAACCCCTTCTCAGTGAGGCAGGAGATAGATGGACCCCAGGCTGAACAGCTGGAGTTTGCCCTCTGTGGACAGATACTCAGAGGAGCTGAGTCCTGTCCAGATAGAGACCTCATATTTCTCATTCTCAAGGAGAACTTCCTGACTATACATGCATGGAAAGGCTCCTGAGATGCCAAAAGGGAGTGATGTCAACCTACCGATAGGCCTCTTCAGGTGAATCCATCTTGACTAAGAGGAGTGTGCACACGTGGGAGCATCCTGAGATAAACTGAATTCAGGCTCCGAACCAGGCAAACCAGGATGACTGGCCAGAGGAAACCTGGAGGAAGTGCCCTGTGTAAGATCCAAACCACCACAGGCACTCAATTCTGAGTCTGCTGAGAGTGTCTATCCACACGCATTCTTTTCCTCCTCATTAACACTTGTTTCACTATTTCCCTTTTCTTTGTGGAATTCATTTCTGCAAAGTCAACGGGTCAGGGGCCTTGTCACTGGCCACTGTCCTTGGTCTAGTGATGAGGATTCAGCACTCTCACTGCGGCAGCCTGACCTCAATTTCTGTCCAGGGAACCAAAGTCCTTCAAGCCGCTGCAGGCCTAGGCCACCTGAGATCATTGGGAGCCAGGTTTTCCACGGCCAAGATTGGGTGGTTGGATCTAACAATTACTTGGGAAAGCGGATAACTGAACGGTCAGACCCACGGGACGGTGTCCCTGTGCAGCAGGAGTGGGAGGTGGCCTTTGTGGTGGTGGACACACTCCGAGTGCTGCCCCCACGTCTGCCATGTGCTTCAATTATTGAAGTATAGTTGATTTACGGGCTTCCCTGGTGGCTTCAGATGGTTACAATGATTTCTGCTATACAGCAGTGATTCAGTTAAAACTTTTTTCATATTTTTCATTATGGTTTATCAGGGTATTGAATAAGGGCTTTCCAAGAAGGGCAATGCCAAAGAATGTTCAAACTACTGCACAATTGCACTCATCTCACACTCTAGTAAAGTAATGCTCAAAATTCTCCAAGCCAGGCTTCAACAGTACGTGAACCATGAACTTCCAGATATTCAAGCTGGTTTTAGAAAAGGCAGAGGAACCAGAGATCAGATTTCCAACATCCGCTGGATCATGGAAAAAGCAAGAGAATTCCAGAAAAACATCTACTTCTGCTTTATTGACTATGCCAAAGCCTTTGACTTGTGGATCACAATGAACTGTGGAAAATCCTGAAAGAGACGGGAATACCAGACCACCTGACCTACCTCCTGAGAAATCTGTATGCAGGTCAGGAAGCAACAGTTAGAACCGGACATGGAACAATGGACTGCTTCCAAATTGGGAAAGGAGTACATCAAAGCTGTGTATTGTCACCCTGCTTATTTAATGTCTATGCAGAGTACATCATGCAAAACGCTGGGCTAGATGAAGTGCAACCTGGAATCAAGATTGCTGGGAGAAAGGTCAATAACCTCAGATACGCAGATGACACCACCCTTATGGCAGAAAGTGAAGAGGAACTATAAAGAGCCTCTTAATGAAAGTGAAAGAGGAGAGTGAAAAAGCTGGCTTAAAGCTCAACATTCAGAAAACGAAGATCATGGCATCCGGCCCCATCACTTCATGGCAAATAGATGGGGAAACAATGGAAACATTGACAGATTTTATTTTCTTGGGCTCCAACATCACTGCAGACAGTGACTTTAGCCATGAAATTAAAAGACTCTTGCTTCTTGGAAGAAAAGCTATGACCAACCTAGACAGCATATTAAAAAGCAGAGACATTACTGACAAAGGTCTGTCTAGTCAAGGCTATGGTTTTTCCAGTAGTCATGTATGGATGTGAGAGTTGGACTATAAAGAAAGCTGAGCACCAAAGAATTGATACTTTTGAACTGTGGTGTTGGAGAAAACTCTTGAGAGTCCCTTGGACTGCAAGGAGATCCAACCAGTCAATCCCAAAGGAAATCAGTCCTAAATATTCATTGGAAGGACTGATGCTGAAGCTGAAACTCCAATACTTTGGCCACCTGATATGAAGAACAAACTCATTGGAAAAGACCCTGATGCTGGAAAAGACTGAAGGCAGGAGGAAAAGGGGACAATAGAGGCTGAGATGGTTGGAAGGCATCACCAACTCGATGGACATGAGTTTGAGCAAGTTTCGGGAGTTGGTGATGGACAGGAAAGCCTGGTGTGCTGCAGTCCACGGGCTCGCAGAGTCGGACACGACTGAGCGGCTGAACTGAACTGAAGTGGCGCTAGTGGTAGAGAACGCACCTGCCAGTGCAGGAGATGCAAGAGATGTGGATTTAATCCTTGGGTGGGGAAGATCTCCTGGAGGAAGAAATGGCAACCCTCTCCAGTCGTCTTGTCTGGAGATTCCCACGGACAGAGGAGCCTAGTGGGCTACAGTCCATGGCGTCGTAAGAGTCAGACACGACTGAAGTGACTTAGCCTGCACACATGCATAGCTAATAGTTCTCTGCTGTTTACTCTTTATTACATTAACTCCCCACCCCCGCCCCATCTCTCAATCCTCAGTCCTCTGGGGGAGCTCTGAGCTTCCTGTTTTATTTCTCCCAGATGCCACACCTGAGGGTAATCCAATGTAATGATCAGATTAGTCACAAAAGTTGTTTTTTCTCTAGGGGAAGTGGCAGCTCTGGCAGCCTTTCATAATAACAGTCTCACAAGGAAAGGAAAGCCGATTCCAAGAACCAGTGCCATTTGCATTTTTGCTGTCACGTGTGAGTGTGGTTCAAAGACTTAAATCAGGTGGCTTTCAAAACATTTTGCTCGCTTCTGTTTTTCTGACAAGGACAATTACTGAAATATGCTGCATTTACAGGGCGCCTTTCATCAAGTGCCAGCTCTGCGGTTTCCCTCACAGCTCTCCGTCCAAGTTGCTTTGGTCTCTTCATCCTCAAGACAGGGTTTTCCTGCACCTGGGCCTGACTTGTGTCTCAAACTCAGGAGGGGAGCTGGGCTTTGAGGAGGAGCTTGGGAACCATGGGGCCGGTGGCCAGGCCCCAGGGTGTCAGGCCCAAGGCAAGTTTCCCAGGGGCTCCTGCCAGACACACTCTATGTTCTCCAGGCCATGCCTGACCACCCAGAGGGGGCGGCCCACCTGTAGGCTGGGCACCTCGTGTCCCCTCCAGACTGGGCCAGAACAGGCTGAGCAGGGGGCTGTGGGGCTTCATTCCTGAGGCACTGCAGACCACGGCAGCTCCCAGCACTCAGGCCCCCTTGGGCCCAGCTCTCCTGGAGCAGCAAGCTGCTAACTTGTAGCAACAATTTCCAGCCTCTCACCCCTGGCCTCCCCTGAGGGGTCTTCTCTGTGGGGCAGACATCCTACCCCCCAGGCTCCTCCCACATTCTGCAGGATGCTTGCCCTGGGCAAGGCCAAAAGCCTCCCAGCCTTCCAGTGTCCTTGGTCTGCAGGAGCCAGAGCGTCCTCCCCCCCTCCCTTTACCCCCAGGATTCTGGTCTCCAGGGCACTTCAGAGCCCCAGCTCACAGCCCCACCTCTCCTGGGAGCCCAGGGCAACCAGGGAAACCAGCTGTGTTGACAGCTGAGATTACAGCATGCTGAACTTTCAACTTCTGTCTCAGCATGCTCATACGGTTTCTGTCTTCATCCTCAGGACTTTCCTGTGAACTCGGTAAGCCTGTGCCCACTGTACCCTGTACATATAAGAGATCCATGGCTTAGGTCTGAGCTTACACAGCCAGAAGCCTGCAGACTCACTTCCTCACTCGAAGGCCAGGAAGCCCACAGTTGCTGCCTCTCTTCTCTTGTAACCAAGCAGGACCCTCTGGGGGGCCTTCCCAGGACAGACCCTTCCCCATATCCTCCACCTCAGCTCCTCTCTGAAATACCTAGATAACAATATCTGGTGCCATTTCCTGAGCTGTGTTACAGATGCTAGATCAGATCAGATCAGTTGCTCAGTCGTGTCCGACTCTTTGCGACCCCATGAATCGCAGCACGCCAGGCCTCCCTGTCCCTCACCAACTCCCGGAGTTCACTCAGACTCACATCCATCAAGTCAGTGATGCCACCCGGCCATCTCATCCTCTGTCGTCCCCTTCTCCTCCTGCCCCCAATCCCTCCCAGCATCAGAGTCTTTTCCAATGAGTCAACTCTTCGCATGAGGTGGCCAAAGTACTGGAGTTTCAGCTTCAGCATCATTCCTTCCAAAGAAATCCCAGGGCTGATCTCCTTCAGAATGGACTGCTTGGATCTCCTTGCAGTCCAAGGGACTCTCAAGAGTCTTCTCCAACACCACAGTTCAAAAGCATCAATTCTTTGGCGCTCAGCCTTCTTCACAGTCAACTCTCACATCCATACATGACCACTGGAAAAACCATAGCCTTGACTAGACGAACCTTTGTTGGCAAAGTAATGTCTCTGCTTTTGAATATGCTGTCTAGGTTGGTCATAACTTTCCTTCCAAGGAGTAAGGGTCTTTTAATTTCATGGCTGCAGTCACCATCTGTAGTGATTTTGGAGCCCAGAAAAATAAAGTCTGACACTGTTTCCACATCTATTTCCCATGAAATGGTGGGACCGGATGCCATGATGTTCGTATTCTGAATGTTGAGCTTTAAGCCAACTTTTTCACTCTCCACTTTCACTTTCATCAAGAGGCTTTTGAGTTCCTCTTCACTTTCTGCCATAAGGGTGGTGTCATCTGCATATCTGAGGTTATTGACAGATGCTAAGACCCCCACTAAATAGAAGAAATTAACTACATGATGACCATGAGCACAGTGGCCCTCAGACCTACTAGTAACACCTAAGGATTGATAATGTTAACCCCCGTGACCCAGCCCTTTACCTTCGTTACCATCAACCAATCAGAATTGTGCACCAGCTGATCACATACCTTGGGACGTCCCTCCCTCAGCTGATCTTTTAAAATGCTTTCCTGAAACCCATCAGGGAAGGTACTTTGAACACTAGTTGGGACTCCTTGCTTGGCGTCCTGTGATTGATGCTGCACTTTCCTTGACCACAACGCAGTGTTAGTAGGGTAGATTCACTTTACTGAGGGCAAGAGAGTGGACCCAAGTTTGGTTCAGTTACACTCTCCCAGGCTTGCCCCTCAGAGGGGCCCTGAGGGCCATCCTTGGTCAAGAGGGCCTGGGTGAACCATCCAGGTGGGGCTAGCTGAGGCCATTCAACTGGAGAGTGGCTAAAGCCCCAGTGCAGGTGGGGCATACATAATGGTGAGAAACTCCTATTCACACAAGACACCTAACCCTCAGTTACTGTAATATGTGCTTTATTTGAAAAGAAATAGCTTTTAGAGGGGGCCTTGGTGACTCAGTGGGAGAGAATCCGCCTGCCAGTGCAGGAGACATAGGTTCGATCCCTGGTCATGGACGATCCCACATGCCATGGAGCAACTAAGCCCGTGTGCCACAGCTGTTGAGCCCGGAGCTCTGAAGCCAGGAAGCCACAATTACTGAGCCCTCACATCCTAGAGGCCGTGCTCCGCAACAAGAGAAGCCATGGCAAGGAGAAGCCCGCGCACTGCAACTAGAGAAAACCCGTGCCCAGCAACAAAGACCCAGCACGGCCAAAGATAAATAAAATTATTTTTATTTTATTTTTTTACTTATTTATTTTACTTTATGTGTTTTTGTTTTTGTTTACTTTACAATATTGTATTGGTTTTGCCATACATCAACATGCATCCGCCACGGGTGTACACGTGTTCCCCATCTTGAACCCCCCTCCCACCTCCCTCCCTATCCCATCCCTCTGGGTCATCCCAGTGCACCAGCCCCAAGCTTCAGGTATCCTGCATCAAACCTGGACTGGCAATTTGTTTCTTATATTATACATGTTTTAATGCCATTCTCCCAAATCATCCCCCCCCCACCTCTCCCACAAAGTCCAAAAGACTGTTCTATACATCTGTGTCTCTTTTGCTGTCTCGCATACAGGGTTGTCGTTACCATCTTTCTGAATTCCATATATATGCGTTAGTATACTGTATTGGTGTTTTTCTTTCTGGCTTACTTCACTCTGTATAATAGGCTCCAGTTTCATCCACCTCATTAGAACGGATTCAAATGTATTCTTTTTAATGGCTAACACTCCATTGTGTATATGTACCACGGCTTTCTTATCCATTCTTCTGCTGATGGACATCTAGGTTGCTTCCATGTCCTGGCTATTATAAACAGTGCTGTGATGAACATTGGGGTACACGTGTCTCTTTCAATTCTGGTTTCCTCGGTGTGTATGCCCAGCAGTGGGATTGCTGGTTCATATGGCAGTTCTAGTTCCAGTTTTTTAAGGAATCTCCACACTGTTCTCCATAGTGGCTGTACTAGTTTGCATTCCCACCAACAGTGTAAAACGGTTCCCTTTTCTCCACACCTTCTCCAGCATTTATTGCTTGTAGACTTTTGGATAGCAGCCATTTTGACTGGCGTGAAATGGTACCTCATAGTGGTTTTGATTTGCATTTCTCTGATAATGAGTGATGTTGAGCATCTTTTCATGTGTTTGTTAGCCATCTGTATGTCGTCTTTGGAGAAATGTCTATTTAGTTCTTTGGCCCATTTTTTGATTGGGTCGTTTATTTTTCTGGAATTTAAAATTATTTTTAAAAATAGCTTTTAGGGACATCTAAACTACATTTGTAACTCATCTACATCTGAGGCTACAAAATGAGCACAATTTATCTAAGAACAGCACATAACAGTTGCTGATTCCTATATGCCAGCTATTGCCTTTACTTAGTGACTCCCATAAGGACCCTGTGAGGCAGGTAATCTTACCATTATTCTTATTTTACAGATGAGGAGGCTGAGGCATGAAACAAGCAAAACACTGTGGGGCTGTCCTGGGTACCAAAGCCCCTCCATGACCCCCATTTCTTATTTTTAGAAAAAGGCTTTAGCACCTTCTTAAATCTGCTCTTTGGACTTCAGGCCTAGGAGACTAATCAGGGACTGAGGGAATGCAAACAAAGGAAAAGCAGTCAAACAATAGTTCAGCCATAAAACAGTCCTAGGGATATGTACTAACAATCTGATACCTGTCTTTGAGTTCTGCAGGAAGTACTACTGTGAGCCCTCATAGCACCATAGTAGCAAAGCCTTTGCCACCTAACACCTCAGTCCAAAAGGCTGAACTAAAAGCTCTAACCTGAGTCTTTAATCCTAGGTGAAGGAACGATTGTATACATACACACAGACTTGTTTTACCTGCCCACCCAGCTATCTGGAAAGAGAGATGACTTCTAAATGCAGAAAACTCCCCTATAAAGTATGGGGCTGAGATGTTACACCTCGCAGAAGCTGTCCGAAAACTGAAACAGGTGGCAGTCATCCACAGCCATGGGCAGCAAAAGGGAACTCCTCAAATTTTCCAAGGAAACGATAGGGCAGATAGGGAAGCAGAGACAGAGACCCTGATGCCCATAAACGAAATGGCTCTAATCCCATACCTCACCCCTTCTAACGTTATACCCAGATACTCGACTTCCAAGGAGAACAGGGTGTGAGACAGAGGGGGAACGAAGGGAACAGTTGGCTGATGGCACACAGACCAGAACTTGCTCATCTCTCTCTGACCAATGGAAAACTATCAAAGGGCTTCATGATTCTCTCCATCTGGGGAGAGGTGCAATGTCTATGATTGCTTTCCTGCTTTTTACAGGGGAAGGGCCCCTGGAGACAGGAGTCACTGGAGCCTTGCCCTTCACATCACCCATAATCCAGGAGGCAATGTCAAGCTTCTGCCTCTTGCTAGTCCAGCCCAGCAATGTGGGACTTACCCAGGAGAGGACTGGCACATAGGTTTCACTCAGATTCCCTCTTTCCAGGGCTTCAAATACATATTGATCTTCATAGATAGCTTTACTGGATGGATAGAGGCCTTCCCTAATAGAACAGAGAAGGCCACTGAAGTAGCATAGCTAAGGCACTCCTAAAGGAAACTATTCCTAGATTTGGATTGTCCCAAGACCTTGGTTTGTAGCAAAGGTCACACAACAGCTTTCGTGGGCTTTGGGAATCAAATAGCACCTCCATTCATCCTGGAGACCTCAGTCCTCAGGAAAAGTGGAACCAGGCTAATCATACTCTAAAGAAAAACTTTAGTCAAACGTCAGGAAACGTCAGGGCCATGGTATCGCCTGCTGCCAACAGCCCTTTTAAGGGTCAGGGCAGATCCTAAAACAACCACTAAGTTAAGCCCTTTTGAAATGACATAGAGAAGGCCATTCCTTACTCTGCACACACTAGCTAACCCAAAAACACAGGCGCATCTTAAATACAATATAAATCTGGGCCAAGTCCAGAAGGGTATGTAAGAACATGGCAACAGTAGAGCCCTCTCCAGATGACAGTCCCAGTTACCCTGTTATAAAACCTGAAGACTGGGTACTTTTAAAGACCTAGAAGAATGAGTCCCCCAGTGACCAGCTACTCCTGAAATGGAAGGGTCCTTAACCAGTCTGGTTGAGCACCCCAATAGCAGTCAAATTCCAGGGGGTCACCAGCTGGGTTCATATATCCAAGAACCTAAAGATCCATTGTGGATAGTGACTGCAGTCATGAAATTAAAAGAAGGAAAGTTATGATAAACCTAGACAACGTATTAAAAAGCAAAGACATCACTTTGCAGACAAAAATCCATATAGTCAAAATTACGGTTTTTCCAGTAGTCATGTACAATGTGAGAGTTGAACCATAAGGAAGCCTGAGCGCCAAAGAATTGATGCTTTCGAATTGTAGTGTTGGAGAAGACTCTTGAGAGTCCCTTGGACTGCAAGGAGATCCAACCAGTGAATCCTAAAGGAAATCAGTCCTGAATATTCATTGGAAGGACTGATGCTGAAGCTGAAGCTCCAATACTTCAGCCACCTGATGTGAAGAGCCAATTCATTAGAAAAGATCCTGATACTGGGGAAGATTGAAGGCAAAAGGAGAAGGGGGTGGCAGAGGATGAGATGGTTAGATAGCATCACCCACTCAATGGATATGAAGTTGAGCAAGCTCTGGGAGACAGTGGAAGACAGAGGAGTCTGGTAATGCTGCAATCCACGGAATCGCAGAGTCGGACACAATTTAGCAACTGAACAACTCCAAAGTCCATCATGGGCCATAGCGATGGGAGGTTTCCATTTTCTTATAATCTCCTCTTCTCAGCCATAGTGATTTTTATTTCACTTAGTGCTTCCATACAGTTGCAAATCTGCAACTAAGACCTTTCAGTCCAAGAAGGGGAGGGATCAGCAGGTTTGAACCTTCTGTTTTAGAAATAGATACTAAATTTTAAGCTGGAGATTAACAAAAATATGCTGGTCTTGTACAACCAGATTCCTACCCCTGCATGAGGCTCTGATTATAATAGTCTTTTGCTGATCTTTAGCTCCTGCTTCTCTGGTTTTCTCTGAGGCATCACAGAACAATGGTGATCCAGGGACTCTAGCCACTCCCCACAGCAGATCCTGCTGAAACAACAAAGTCCCCTTGGGGGCCCTTTAATGACAGGGCAAGAGTTCTATGACCCCAGCTAGGTAGGGTGTAAAAGCCCCTTGCCAGCCTGAAGTTATGGAAGATCTTCACCCTCATCTTCCCAATAAAGGTTTTGGGGGAGTTTGTATCTCTTGGGGAGGATTTGAGGCAGGAGGTAAAAGCCCACCCCTCCCTCTCCAGGGTAAAGCATTTGAAGATTCATTCCCTGTGGACCAAAACTCCAAGATGGGAACAACAGGACAAGTAGGGGAGGGAGCTGGGCCCTGCCCAGACTACATATTTCTCATTCTTGAAGTTAGGAGATTTCCCTGACCACACATGCATGCAGAAAAGCTCCTTGGAGATCAAGAGGAGTGATAACTACCCTTAGGACACTTTAGTAGAATCCATCTTGGCTAAGAGATGTGTCTCAGGACTCATATGAGAGGGTCCTGAGATATAACAAATATGGACTGTGAATCAGGCAAATCAAAATGATTTGGCCAAAGGAAATCTGGAAGAAATACCCCATGTAAGTGATTTAAACTGCCACAAGGGCATGATTCTCTCTCTGAGTCCATCTTTGTGTCTATTCACAAATACTGTACTCTTTACCTCTTAATAAATACTTGCTTCACTACTTTCTGTGGAAATTCTTTTCTGAAAAGTTGAATGGCCAAGGCCTTTGTCACTGACCACTGGTCTAGTGGCTACGATCTGGTGTTCTCAGAGCCGTGACCTGGTCTCAATCTCTGCCTGGGAGCCTAAGCCATTGCAGGCTGAGGTCACTGGAGATCATATCAAGATCCCCACCCAGGTGGAGGTCAAGCTGAGCACAAGTATGTGGACCCCAGACTGGTTGGAACCAGAAGCTGATTGAGATTCCTGGACCACCACCCTGTTATCTCACCACCAACTAATATCAAAAGTCATACCCCCTGTCATCCTCACCCCAAATGTTGCCTTTAAAAACCCTTCCCTGAAAGCCATCAGGGAGTCTGGGACTTTTGCACATGAGTGGCCTGTTCTTGCTCAGCCCTGCAATAAACCTTTCTCTTCTCCCAACTCCAATGTTGTAGTTCACTTGGCCTCACAAACCAAACTTGGTCTTGGTCACATGTAGAATGATAAGTAACTTGCCTCACAACTAGGGTTCAAACCCTGCAGTCTGGCTCTGAGCTCACACTCTTAACTATTATACTTCTGAAGATGTGTCACCAAAAAAAGAAAGGAATACATCTGAGAGTTACAACTGAAACCACACAACTCAGACGGGATTCAAACCCAGCCAAAACTTGAACCCACTGTCTCTTGAGACTGCACACCTCACCTCAGGACTTAGTGAAGCTCAGGTTCTTTATATCTCATTAGAAAATAACTCAGTGAGAGACAAAGTGACAGGTAAGAAGTGGATTTACTGATAAAGTGGCTATTTCTCCCATGGTGAATTTTAAAAGGTCTGTGCTAAGAAAGCTTTTATCTAGTGAAAGTCGTTCTGCTGCTGCTACTGCTGCTAAGTCGCTTCAGTCATGTCCGACTCTGTGCGACCCCATGGACTGCAGCCTACCAGGCTTCTCCGTCCATGGGATTCTCCAGGCAAGAACACTGGAGTGGGTTGCCGTTTCCTTCTCCAATGCATGAAAGTGGAAAGTGAAAGTGAAGTTGCTCAGTCGTGTCTGACTCTTAGCGACCCCATGGACTGCAACCTACCAGGCTCCTCCATCCATGGGATTTTCCGGGCAACAGTACTGGAGTGGGGTGCCATTGCCTTCTCCGAAAGTTGTTCAATCGTGTCAAACTCTTTGCGTCCCCATGGACTATGCAGTCCATGGAATTCTCCAGGGAGGATACTGGAGTGGGTAAGCCATTTCCTTCTCTAGGGGACCTTCCCAATCCAGGGATCAAACCCAGGTCTCCCGCATTGCAGGCAGATTTTTTACCAGCTGAGCCACTAGGAAAGCCCAAAAATACAGTACTGAGTAGCCTATCCCTTCTCCAGCAGATCTTCCTGACCCAGGAATCAAACCAGGGTTTCCTGCATTGCAGGCAGATTCTCTACCAGCTGAGCTACCAGGGAATATCTATGAGACTGCTTAATATATACCTAGATAGAGAGAATGAGGAATGAATGAATGGGCTCTTCCAGAAAGAGCCTTACCCCTGTTTAGGGTCTGGACTGCCTCACATCTGAGTATTGGTAGCACGGGAGAGGTAACTGGTTTCAGCAAGCTGGTTGAGTCTTGAGAACAAAGAGCCTCACAGGTGACCTAGAACCACACCCCTGAGAGCCCTGGTGCTGAATCAGGAAGGAGCTAGCCAAGCACCACCACCCTCAATTTATGGGCAGGGCTCACTCTGAATATCTGCCCTGTTCTCTGTCAAACTCACTCCCTGCAGCTGCTCTTTCCTTCACTTATCAATTCTAGGCTTTATTTATTAATACCTCCTATAGCTCCGGCCACATTGTAGTTTCTGTTTCCTCATCACTTCAGCCTGCCAAGACCCCTCAAAGCCCTAACTAGACTTCTTGATCTTGCCCAACCCCATGAGCTTTGATTTTATCCATATTCCCAAATTCAAATGCCTCTTACACCAATCAGCCTAAGACCACAAGGGAGAAACCTGGGTCTTAACCTGACAAAGCAGGTTTCCTGACCCGTGAGCAGTGAGAGAGAAAGCTCACAGGAGAGGAGCCCAGAGGCATCTCGCCAAATGCAAGAGAAACTGGGTTATTGACTTAAGTTGAAAATGCTGTAAGAGTGTAGGTGACATTTAAATGGGCAGGATTTTGTTAGGTTCACAGGAAAGCCAAGCTGAGTGGGAAGAGGTTGGATCAGGTCTAGGCTGCAGAGAGAATCAAGGGCCTCTTCTTTCCTCAGAATCAGAGCCAGGACAGCAGTGGACAGTTGTGTCCAGAAAGCCCTTAACTGCAGCTCTGCCTCTGGGCTGTAAACCCAGGCTGCCCCCCTGTGTCAGGGTGACTAAGACCCTCCAGGCAAGAGGTGATGTTTCATTCACATTGAAAAATTTCAAACAGTGACATTTCTGATCATCTATGATTTCAGAGAACAACGTTTCTCAGTGAGTGAAAATGGTCATTCTAAAAAGGAAGTTATGGTGACATTTTTCAGCTGCAGCAGACCCTTGGGAGATATTGTTTCCCATCAACTTTGCATCTTGATTTATCCATGTCTGTTATTCCTGCATAAATAACCAAAGAGATTGTTGTTGTTTTCAGTCCAAGAGGGAGGATTGGATGGACCCAGTCGATGGCTGGGGCCCAGCTCAGGCACTGGGCATCACGTTGGGATCAGCCCAGCTTGACTGAGTCCCCCAAGGTGGAGCTGGGAGCCAGAGGCCCATTTAGGGTTGCCCTCTCGCACGGGCTTTGGGTGCTCCCAAAGTCACCCTTGTGTGCCTGGTGTGGGGCAAGTAAATCCTGCACATGAGAACGGGGGCTCCAGCTCCAGAGCTGAGCAAAGTCCCTCATGCCGACAGCCTGGCTCGGCTTCAAAGCATCAGAACGTGTCTACTGCACCTTTCCAAGTAGAAGGCCATATCTTAGGGTATAGTGCAAAGACACTTCACTCGTGTCTGACTCTGTGACCCATGGACCATAGCCCGCCAGGCTCCTCTGTCCATGGCATTCTCCAGGTAAGAATTCTGGAGTGGGTTGCGTTGGCCTTCTCCAGGGGGTCTTCTTGACCCAGAGACTGAACCTGTGTCTCATGTCTACCTGCATTTGGCAGGTGGATTCTTTGCTCCTAGCGCCACCTGGGAAGCCCCATAGGATAAACTGCTACAACACACATCTGAAAACAGGAGGGCTTAAACAAGATTGAAGCTTCTTGTCTCTCAGGTAACAGTCCAGAAACAGGTGACCAGGCGGGCAGCTCTGCTGCCCTCATGGCTTCCACTTATAGTCCAAGTGCAGAATGCGATTCTTGCCAAGGCCCCAGCCAACAGTGAGGGAAGAAGCGAGGAGCACACACTCAGTCCTGTTAAGTGTGAGCCTGGGCAGGACACGTTATTTCAGCTCCCATCTTGTTGGCAGGGTTGGGCTCATGCGAGGAA
>NW_011495072.1:6295079-6295304 GCF_000754665.1 Bison bison bison | reverse complement strand
TGCGAGGAAAGCTGGGAAATGTCCTTGGCTTCATGGCCACATGCCCAGGTGAGCCTCTCCTATGTGAGAAAGCGGGGAGCAGACAGCCCTCAACACTCAGTGACGGCGACCATGTCAGGCCAGCCTTTGCAACTCCCAGGCACAGAGCTTCCTTCCCTCTTCTGTCCCGTTTCAGGGATCCTAACACTGGAGCCTTCCTGCACCCAAATGGTGAGGGGGCTGCGG